>NW_007377573.1:160393-216231 GCF_000475195.1 Diaphorina citri
ACAAAAGGCTCTTTTGGTCTAACCTTATAAGCCCTCAATAGTGTCTCTAATGGGTGATTGGGCATTGGGGGGATATAAAGGGGACTAGGGGGATGAGAACAAACCATCATCCCCCAGCGTTCCCCTCCAAAGAAGCCTGCAATCTAAAAACAGCTCGAGTAAGAGAGAAAACAAAAGTCTTAACTTCCAAGAAGAGTAAGAGACGGAGGGAGAGACACTATTTGAGGGGTTATAATTTAAGCGCTATGGCGCTTGTATTAGCGCTATGGCGCTTGTGTTTAGAGCTTATGGCAGCTTGTTCAGCCTAGCGCTTTATGCAGCTTGTTCAGCGCTTATGGCGCTTCGTTCAAGCGCACGGGCGCCAAAGCGCTCTTATGCTTGCAAGCGCTTTATGGCTCGCTTGTTTAAGAGCGCTTTATGGCCTTGTTCAGCGCTTTATGGCGCTTGTTTAGCGCCTATACGCTATGTTTAGCTCGTATGGCGCTTATTCAGCCTTATGGCGCTTTTGGTGCAGCTTTTGATTAGCTTTGTTTGACATTTTCTGTTCCAAAAATTACATTAAAAATAGAATATTGTTGTCATACTAAGAGGTTGGGTACAAATTCTCACAGGCCATCTATTGGATTGACTTGGGGGATGTAAAGAGAGGACTAGGAAATAGATCCAAAATCACTCCCCACGTTCCCATGCGCCCTCCAAAAAAGCCTGGATGCTAAAAACGCGTCTCGAGTAAGAGAGAAGACGAAAGTCTACCTTCCAAGAAGAGTCAAGAGACGAGGGAGAGACACTAATTGGAGGGTTATAAGGTAGACCAAAAAGCCTTTATGTTCTCAAAGATCCATCTCGATAAATTCTAAATGGTTCCCACGGTAGAAAGATACCTTAAAAAGTGCTCCCTTAGCTAACCACATGTAGAAGGTTGAGAACAATCACTGCACCACCAGACAGGGAGAGGCCTTGCAGACCTAAAAAGGATAGACGGGAGGAAGAGAAGCTGAAAGCTCTGCTATTCATTTAGAGGAAACAACAGAGGAAGATGCGACACGTAGTTTGTAATCAGCTGGAGCTACCAGCAATGGCTGCTCCACTTAGATATCTTACCTGTGTTTGAAAACCAATCTGAACCGTACGTTGCGAACCGCGCGTAGTAAATGGCAAAAACCGCAAAAGAGAGTTCCTAGTAGAGTATTTAAGATTACCAAGGTGTCTTGGTAATCTTAAATACTCTACTAGGAACTCTACAATGGGATGGATTTCAATTACGCCTGTTTGTGATACCAAAGAGACCACTTGAACAAGTTGTTTTATGGAATAAAACTGAAATCCGTTTTTTGTTACTTATGCCCCTTTCTCATTCCATGGTCGATATGTACCTATTATAAGACGCAAATTTCCTCATAATATTTAATCGTTTATGTAATAGGTAATCATTACTAAATAGGATCGAGGAAAATCTTGGAAATCCAAGGAAAAAGAGTGGAAAACTGGAAATCCAAGCTTTTAATTCATTTGGAAAACCATAGACTTACGCTGGGCTCATCATATTACAGGTACCTGAGATACTTATAGCACCCCACCTAGATAAATAATTAAATATCAATTACCTATGTATGTAAAAATTGCACCTCTTCTCGGTGTTCTCAGATTTGCGGAAAGCCCTCGTGTTCAGGGTTACGGCTTGGCGGCTTATTCGGCACAATGTCCGGCATAGCATTTTCCGACAATACTCTACTAGGAACTCTACAATGGGATGGATTTCAATTACGCCTGTTTGTGATACCAAAGAAACCACTTGAACAAGTTGTTTTATGGAATAAAACTGAAATCCGTTTTTTGTTACTTACGCCCCTTTCTCATTCCATGGTCGATATGTACCTATTATAAGACGCAAATTTCCTCATAATATTTAATCGTTTATGTAATAGGTAATCATTACTAAATAGGATCGAGGAAAATCTTGGAAATCCAAGGAAAAAGAGTGGAAAACTGGAAATCCAAACTTTTAATTGATTTGGAAAACCATAGACTTACGCTGGGCTCATCATATTATAGGTAGGTACCTGATATACTTGTAGCACCCAACCTAGATAAATAATTGAATATCAATTACCTATGTATGTAAAAATTGCACCTCTTCTCGGTGTTCTCAGATTTCCGGAAAGCCCTCGTGTTCAGGCTTACGGCTTGGCGGCTTATTCGGCACAATGTCCGGCATAGCATTTTCCGACCACTTATCGTTGGCGGTGGCGGTGAGGTCTGCCTACAAAACATACGATAACGAGCACTACGTTCTCAAAGGACTCAACCTGAGTGTGCCGGAAAACAAAATGTAAGTACGATTTTTTTTTAGCTTAACTCCATACACAAAAAAGCCCTTTCAGAGGCTTAGCTGAAGGAGCAAACAGCCCTAAAGGATGGGTTAAGCTTCTACAAATGTACGAAGTACGATTTTGCCATCGACTTTAGGTTAAAATCGGAATTGATTGTACTTGAATCAGTTAAAGGTAGGTGAAGTCACAGTATATGTACAGCAACGAAGGCCGAAAAAGGCTCTCATTTCTTTTTCTCCCCCTTTTTCCTTTTAGGCGCTTTCTTACCACACGTTGAAAGTGTGTCATTCGCGCGGTTACTGGAATTAAAAATGTCTTTATGAGTGGGAATATGTATTCACTTTTCACACTTTTGTGAGTCATCTTCATCTTTTCAAACGAATTATTTTGTGCTTCTTCTGTTTTTCCCCACTAGATATTCACTCCTTGGTCCAAGTGGTTGTGGTAAGACCACCCTGTTGCACTGTTTGCTGGGTCGCGGCTCACTCAATGCAGGCCGTGTTGTTCTCAAGTACAGGAAGATCTCCGAGATAGGCCACATGCCACAGGTAAGTTGATATTTTCACCTGTGCAAATTTGTCCTAAGTTGAGAACATGGGGATCCGGGAAAGAGCAAAGAGCCAAAATACTTGATTGAAGACTCGGTAACATTGTGAAGGTCCATTTTAACTATTGGGTTGTATGGAAATGATCCAACTGTATACTAGTAGTATAGCACTTTTTGTCGGTAGTTAAACGGTCGTCTAATAACGGGGCACTTGCGGCTTCAAATCACAGCCGGAGAAAATATTTTATCCTCATTTGAAAATTCAACAACAACATCCAAATTGCTAAAGGTTAAGTAGTAGATAATGCCCTTGGTATTATTATCGCCTGAGGCCAAAATCCTCTTTTTACCTACCTTGTTAAAAGCTACAAATGTAGGATTTTGCTACGATTTCCTCCATACATTCAGCCCCAAAGCATCAGTATTTTTTGCTATCCAATTTCAGGTAAGGTACAAGTATTTACTAAGTGAAGTCTATAGCTACCAACTACCTACTTAAAGGTGTGTTCACAGGTTCACACGTATTCGACTGGCCGTTGCGTCGATCGACGAGGTGAATCTATGTTATCGAAGCAGTGTGGACGGTTCAGTCGACATCGATCGACTTTGTGTGGACACACCTTAATACTGATTGATTCAGACCAAAATACTTTTCTGATAGCAATACTTACGAATAGGTACGTTGCGTAGTGTTGGGTGTTGGTAGATAGGTAACTTGTAAATAATATGTAAATTTTGTAAATGCATTATTTTTTTTTGTGTCGTGCATAAACATAATCACCTACCTAGTTAGTAGGCATCACTATACAAGTGACCATCACAGCATAATTAAAAGAAGTTACCGCTCACCGCTCAGTTAATTAGGTAAATAATACACCGATAGACGCCGTCGACTATGAGTGACTGTCCAAAAAAATTGATAGTCTTTATTGGACTGTCAACTACATTTCTACTTCAACTATAGACGCCGTCGACTATGAGTGACTGTCCAAAAAAATTGATAGTCTTTATTGGACTGTCAACTACATTTCTACTTCAACTAAATTCCATTTAGAAATGAGCTATTTATCTTGTACCAAAGTCAAAGTCTTGAGCCAGAGTTGTGTTAATAGGTATGTGTTTCTGGGTCATTGGAAAGTTTCTCACTATGAAAACTGAGTTTTAACTTCTACTTTGTAGGAGTGTAGGCGAGGAAGAGGGTATTTCATCAGTTGATTTTGGTCGGGCCTAAACAGTGTTTGATCATTTTGTTTCAGTGGAGGACAACAAAGGCGAGTATCATTTGCCCTGTCAATATTTCACGATCCCAAGTTACTAATATTGGATGAGCCAACAGTAGGTCTGGATCCAATGCTGTGCGAAAGGTAAGTTTATAGTTATCACTTTAAAAGGTAGGTATTTACTTTTTTCTGACGTAAAGTTCTGATGAACTCCAAAGACCTTACATATGTGATTTCCACATCATGAATGTTGTAGATTTTAGGAATAGAATTCTGGGTGGTTATCTAACGAAAGTTCTACATTTGAGTTCATACTTGACCTGATCTGATCAACAGCTGAAGCATGCTTTTCCTTGATATTTTCGTACTATCGCCCGTATCTTATTTGTACTTCGAAGAGATTGAGAAAACTTATACCATCTGAGAAAATACTTTGCAGATCTCTTTAATATTGAATTATTCCTTCTCTTGCTTCCAGTATATGGAACATGCTACGAGAGATGACACATCACGGCAAGACAATCATCATCACAACACATTACATTGAGGAAGCTAAGGGTAGTCATATGGTAAGTACAATCTCTTCAGGCCCGTTCCCGATTGTCGTTCGGAGAAAAAATCGTGTCGTTTGTAGTGGGAACACTCTCAGTTAAATTACATTGTCTATAGGACATTCGGAAAAAAATCGGATGAAACTGAAATTATTGTCAACACTCATAGCCCATCTGTGTATATGGGCTTAGTCACTTAGTGTCAGTCAGCCAAAACTTATAGTAAACTGCCAATCAGCAACAAACTTGAACTTAACAAACTGTGAATTTTCGAAGTCAATCTGACAGCCTATGTCTAAATAAAGCAAAAAGCACCAATAATTATATATTTATGAAACACTGATTACTGGAGTATTCGTACTTATGGGAATATGGGACTTTCCAATTTCTGATTACTAGAGTAGCTGGAGTAGATACTATGGGAATATGGGATTTTCCAATTACATCAAAGAGGGAAACTGTTATGGCTGGTTTGCTTATAGGTATATATTTTTTTTTTTTTTTTTTTAATTAAAACCTCAGGATCGGTTTAGATTTTCGCAAAATCCTTTCTTATTGCACACCTAGACCATAAAAGGAATATTCCTACCAAATTTCAGCTTTCTAGGTGTTGTGGTTCTAGAGATAGAGCGATCAGTGTGTGAAATGTGAACTGTGAAATGTGAATGAGTGAATGGATCTCGTTCTTATAATATAAGATTGTTATGATAACACAATTTACAACAATCCAATAACGTTACTACTTATTTTCAGGTGGGAATCATGCGACGAGGCAAATTGTTAGCAGAGAAAGATCCCCTGAGGCTCTTGGAAGAATTAGGCTGTGAATATTTGGAAGATGCCTTCCTACAACTGTGTAAAGAAGATGAACTAATCTCTGAAGAAGTAAGTTGTCTTCATTTTTACATATACCTACCTATGAAATTATATGAAATAATGTACATAATTCATCGAGGCTGAAGGTTAAGTCATACCCGTATGTCCCAAATCTAAAAGAAATTTATACATACGTAAATGCTGACGGGAAAAACTTTGAAGTTTGATGGTGTCTCAGGTGTCTACATAGTTTAATCTGTTTTAACCCAACCTTATTGTATCTTTCAGGCAGACATTACGCCAGATCTTTCCTACATTCTGCCAGACAAGCACTCAGGTTCACAAACCGTCAACTATGACACGCCCTTTTCCATGCACAGATTCAAAGCTCAGTTTACCAAAAACCTTTGGATGCTCAGGAGGGCACTTTTGTAAGTACCTAACTTTTAACTGGACCCGGGGGAAAACTGTATTTTATTAGTGAAAGGATCCTATCCAAAGCAAACCTCAAGATAGGACTTTGTTGTTAAACTCCTTCAAATAAAATAATAATAATAAAAAAGAAAAACTCTCCTCAGGGTTGTTTAATTTTTGATGTTGATCATTTGACATTCATTTTGATATTTGATCATGTTTGAATTCTTTCAGAATAACATTATTCGTTTTGGTGCTACCGTTCGTTCAGATCTCCACGTTTCAAATGGCCACGGGAGCGGATCCTATTGATCTGCCAATAGCCTTTGTCAACAGAGAAATGCCCTATTCTAATTCTCACTGCTCAAACCTGTCTGTCAATATCTTCAGTGATTGCTTTATGAATGAGACCAGCGATGTGTATCTCAGCTGTAACATGTTGGGCACTCTGAGGAGGAAGAAGTTGAAACTGGTAAGTATAGTTCTAAAGAGATCCAGAGACTAGTATGGAAATTTGGAATTTGGAAATGCATCTGTGCAAAAGCAGATATATGTATATTTAGTTTTACCACTGTGGATTGTCTCAGGATTGAGTTGAATTCTAGGTTGACCTGGCTATTAAGTATAGGGAAATCCTCGTTTCATCTCAATCCCGAGCTGGAAACAGACAAGGTTCGTTCTCGGAACGGTTTTCTCCTCTCCTGTCTTCCTTTTCTCTGCGATTTCGGGAAGATAAGACCTCCATACAGTTCCCTCTATCAAACCTCTAAAGAAAGTAACATTGGCGCGGTCGTATTTTCAGATCGAGTACCCCACACTGGACGCAGCCAGGAGGGCGGTGGTGAAAAATGATGTCTGGGCGCTATTGCATTTCCACGAGAACTTCACCAATCATCTGGCCACCAGATTCAATGATGGAACCTCAGTCCGGAATGATACCATTGAGATGGCCAACATTGACACCTACATAGATCAGTCTAGTAAGTTTTTATAACTGTAGGGATGTGCATTCGTAGAAGAAAAACTCACAGACGAAAACCTTCATAGCGGAAAAAAATTCCCACGGAAAAAAATCCCTCGAACAATTTACATATACCTACCTATGAAATTATATGAAATAATGTACATAATTCATCGAGGCTGGAGGTTAAGTCATACTCGTATGTCCCAAATCTAAAAGAAATTTATACATAGGTACCTAAATGCTAACGGGAAAAACTTTGAAGTCAACCTTATTATATCTTTCAGGCAGACATTACGCCCGATCTTTCCTACATTCTGCCAGACAAGCACTCAGGTTCACAAACCGTCAACTATGACACGCCCTTTTCCATGCACAGATTCAAAGCTCGTAGGCACCTATAGTACCTAGAGTTCAAACTAATTCCGGCCACTCACTATCAGGTAGACTTGACAGGCGGACCTGTTCAGCCGTAGTGAGTGGCCGGTCATTTAGCCAGCGGCGATAGCCCGTTGAATACAAAAGTTCCCATATCACTTAAGCTAACCAAAGTTGCCTTTGGTTAGTATCCGGATGTGTGACCATCTGTATAATTGAGTTCTCCCGGCCCCACTCAAGCTGGTTGAGGTCAAGTTCGTGTGAGGCTTGTACGGGATTAAATTTATTGTAAGCTCAAGGAAATAGAGATACCTATTCTGTCATTTCTTTGTACACGTACTTAGTTACAGTTGAGCTATTATTAAGTATTTTCATTTGATTTTACAGATCAACTTCTGTCTCATTTCATCAAAACCAAAATGTTGCAGACTTACAGGGAGGTTATGAAGATGGCATTTGATACTTGTGATCTTGACCCATCCATCTCTCGTCTTCCAATCAAGGTAAGAAACACTTTGAGGGCAAAAACTAGGTACATACCAAATATAGGTCAAAATTAGTAGAATTTACCTAGATAGAGATCTAGTGATCAACTTTCTCCTAGCATCTCCATAATAACAAACAAATTAGGTGTCATTCGTCAAAATCTTTTAGAGTTACGCACATTGCATAACTAAAAGTGATTCACGGCGACCATTCAAATTTCATTTGAAAGGGAAAAATTTGTATGGCCGCCGTGATTTAAATTTATGTATGCAATGTGCTCAGCACGCAGTAAATGTTACCATCTCACCAACTTATACGTTTCTTTCGTCATCGAATAGGTATCATTACTCAATTATACAAATCGTTAAAATGTTATGTTAACTGTTTATAAACTTTCAGATGATAGCCTGTCATCAGTAAATACCTACCTACTTACATAATAATTCCATGTTCTTGTTTTACAATATAATTTTGTTTGGTATTTATTTACTTTCAGTTTATGGATCCAATTTATGGCAGTGAGAATACATCGTTCCGCGATTACACAGGACCATCAATGTTATCTCTGTAAGTACAAGTCGAGCTTTATATTGTCAGCTTGGAACAAGATTTCCCATCAGCGAGCTCGACCCAGTCTTAAGAGAAAATTATTCTAAACTAAACAGATGCTCGGAATGGCCTTTCTTATTACTTATTAACTTATTTTAAAAATAATTTATTTTATTTCACACTCTTATAAGTATTTTAAGCCAAGACGTTTCCGAATGGCAACACTAGTAGTTGTCTCGTTTTCTGTCCATCCTAACAAGAGACTGTCAAAGATTTCTTTTCGTAAATGAAAGAAAAATATTTCATCTCACATAGGGGTGAATTCAGAGATTCGTAGAAGCTTAACCCATCCTTTAGGCCTGTTTGCCCCTACACCTAAGCAGTTGTGTGGGCTTTTTGTGTATAAGTATTTGCTTTCACTATTTCAATATTCATTCAAAACATTCACTCTCCGCTCTGTATTTCAGGACTGCATTCTACATCCCCGTCCTGTACACAGGAGCCATGCTGATGTTTGAAAAGGACGGAGGTCTTCTCGAGCGAATCATGATCAGTGGCATGAAGTTTTCCGAAATCGCTGCCTCCCATTTCGTCATCCAGATAGTGTTCATCGTGGTGCAGAACTTCGGCAGTATGTGTCTCATGTACACTCCGATGTTCTTCAACTCGCCGTTTGAGGGCAGCGTTGTCACGACCTACTTCCTTCTGTTGGCGATCTCCCTCGTGGGCATGCTGTTCGGTGAGTTGTGCAACGGAAAATAGAAATAAAAAATACAGAATAATCATTTTATTATAGTGTAGTGGTTTTGTTTATTAGGATGTACTCAGAGTAGGTACTCAGCCCGAGAAGAAATAACAATTCAGGAGCCAGTCTAGTTAGCTGGTTGCTAGCGCGTCTACCTTGTAAGCGCTAGATCTCGGGTTCGATTCCCGCCCGAGGAAGTTTTTATTCTGAACGGATAATGTTCGTTCTCGGAAGGGCTGGCTTTCTCCATTTCGGGGCGATAAGACCTTGGCAGTTGCAGTTCCCTCTGTCAAACTTCTTTAAAATCCTTGTCATAGTCGGGCCGCAGATAATTCAGCAGGAGCGAGGCCGACCATCACACCTATTTCATCGTCTTCTTTAGACTAAGCTGGTATTACGATTCCCATTAAATTTATGTTCTAACTTGTCTTCTTTAATCCTGTTACGATTCACATTGATTCCAGGTTTCGTCATAGCTCTCCTGAGTAAGAGCCAAACCGACGCGGCCTATTTCGGCATCGGATGTAACTTCCTCATGAAGTTCCTATGTGGTGAGTCTAGTTGGGGAGATTTTAGTTACCTATCTTTAACAGCGTATGTATTTGTGAGCCTGACTAACTAATAATTGAGTATATTTTTTATTCGTATTGCTCAAAAGTCAAAAGGAACTACCCAGAGGAAGCCTATGAATCCTATGATATTATACTGTAGGAAAGGGAATGTATTTGTGAGCCTGGCTAACTAATAATTGAGTATATTTTTTATTCGTATTGCTCAAAAGTCAAAAGGAACTACCCAGAGGAAGCCTATGAATCCTATGATATTGTGGTCCAATTCTGATAATAGTAAAATTAGGAGTAAAATTTCATGCCTTAATCGAATCAGATAACTTTGTAAGTAACTAACAAACTTACAATATTGATCACTGTTTCACTTAGGGAGGTGCTTCCTGTAGGACTCTTAGGTACTATTGATAGCATACTTGGGTTAATTGTACATTTTTGTACCCATATAGACCTTTTTTTTTTTCAAGTTAGGCAAAGCCTTTTTATTGAATTGTTTCTGATACATGTATTATTCTTTAACCCATCAAACATACGAGACCTTGTTTAGACTACTGGGGTAAAGGGACTTTTCAGTCCTATTCGGGCAGGATAAACAAGGTAGGTATATTCTATTCTATTCTATTCTACCCCTATTTCTCTCCTCAGGCATGATGTGGCCCACGCAAGGGATGAACCATTACTTGCAGATATTTAGTTACTTCCTCCCCATCACGTTAGCCGGTAGGTATATTCTATTCTATTCTACCCCCATTTCTCTCCTCAGGCATGATGTGGCCCACGCAAGGGATGAACCATTACTTGCAGATATTTAGTTACTTCCTCCCCATCACGTTAGCCACGGATGCTCTACGCTCCCTCGGATCCCGCGGATGGGATATCACACATCCCGACATTCTGCTGGGATTCGGCACAACGCTCCTCTGGATTCCAATCCTGGGCTGTACAGCTGCCTTCATTATGAAGAAGAAGAGCAACTGGTTTGAGTAGAAGAGGAAGCAAGTGATTTGATGAGCAGGAGGAGGAGAAAAAGGAGAAGAAGGAGAAGGAAGGAGAAGAAGAAGAAGAAGCAGCAATTAATTTGAGGACGAAGGAGAGAAGCAACTGGTTTTGGGAGGAGAAGGAAAAGCAAATGAAAAAGGAGAAGAAGGAGAAGGAAGAGGAAGAAGGAAGGAGAAGAAAAAGAAGCAATTAATTTGAGGACGAAGGAGAGAAGCAACTGGTTTCTGGAGGAGAAGGACAAGCAAATGATTTGAGAAAAAAAGGAGGAGAAGAAAAAGAAACCAGTTTTTATTAAAGAAGGACCAAGTGGGTTTATTGATGCAAAGTTGATGAATTTTGAATTTTATGTCCATCTGATGTTGCAGTCAATTTGCTCTGTGATAAAAAGTTTTGTATGTAGATTTACGTAGATATGTAGTATCTATAGATTGTAAATTTACGAATTTTGTCTAAGCAAATGATTTGAGAAAAAACAGGAGGAGAAGAATAGAAAAGAATTGGTTTGAGAGGAGAAGAAAAAGCAACCAGTTTGTATTAAGAAGGACCAACTGGTGCTTATTGATGCAAAGTTGATGAATTTTGAATTTTATGTCCATCTGATGTTGAAGTCAATTTGCTCTGTGATAAAAAGTTTTGTATGTAGATTTACGTAGATATGTAGTACCTATCTATAGAAAAAGGAGAAGAAGGAGAAGAAGAAGAAGAAGCAGCAATTAATTTGAGGACGAAGGAGAGAAGCAACTGGTTTTGGGAGGAGAAGGAAAAGCAAATGATATTTAAAAGGGAAAAATTTGTATGGCCGCCGTGATTTAAATTTATGTATGCAATGTGCTCAGCACGCAGTAAATGTTACCATTTCACCAACTTATACGTTTCTTTCGTCATCGAATATCATTACTCAATAATTATACAAATCGTTAAAATGATAAAATGTTATGTTTGTTAACTGTTTATAAACTTTCAGATGATAGCCTGTCATCAGTAAATACCTACCTACTTACATAATAATTCCATGTTCTTGTTTTACAGTACGTTTCTTTCGTCATCGAATATCATTACTCAATTATACAAATCGTTAAAATGTTATGTTAACTGTTTATAAACTTTCAGATGATAGCCTGTTATCAGTAAATACCTACCTACTTACATAATAATTCCATGTTCTTGTTTTACAATATAATTTTGTTTGGTATTTATTTACTTTCAGTTTATGGATCCAATTTATGGCAGTGAGAATACATCGTTCCGCGATTACACAGGACCATCAATGTTATCTCTGTAAGTACAAGTCGAGCTTTATAGGGTAAGTGTACCATTTATTCGCCCACCTAAACAACCTACCTCGGTGGTGTAGTGGTCAAGGCGCTCGCCTGGTAAACAGGAGGGCGTGGGTTCAATCCCAGCCGAGGTACGGAATTTGTCCTATCAGCGAGCTCGACCCAGTCTTAGGAGAAAATTATTCTAAACTAAACAGATGCTCGGAATGGCCTTTCTTATTACTTATTAACTTATTTCCCATCAGCGAGCTCGACCCAGTCTTAAGAGAAAATTATTCTAAACTAAACAGATGCTCGGAATGGCCTTTCTTATTACTTATTAACTTATTTTAAAAATAATTTATTTTATTTCACACTCTTATAAGTATTTTAAGCCAAGACGTTTCCGAATGGCAACACTAGTAGTTGTCTCGTTTTCTGTCCATCCTAACAAGAGACTGTCAAAGATTTCTTTTCGTAAATGAAAGAAAAATATTTCATCTCACATAGGGGTGAATTCAGAGATTCGTAGAAGCTTAACCCATCCTTTAGGCCTGTTTGCCCCTACACCTAAGCAGTTGTGTGGGCTTTTTGTGTATAAGTATTTGCTTTCACTATTTCAATATTCATTCAAAACATTCACTCTCCGCTCTGTATTTCAGGACTGCATTCTACATCCCCGTCCTGTACACAGGAGCCATGCTGATGTTTGAAAAGGACGGAGGTCTTCTCGAGCGAATCATGATCAGTGGCATGAAGTTTTCCGAAATCGCTGCCTCCCATTTCGTCATCCAGATAGTGTTCATCGTGGTGCAGAACTTCGGCAGTATGTGTCTCATGTACACTCCGATGTTCTTCAACTCGCCGTTTGAGGGCAGCGTTGTCACGACCTACTTCCTTCTGTTGGCGATCTCCCTCGTGGGCATGCTGTTCGGTGAGTTGTGCAACGGAAAATAGAAAAAATACAGAAGAATCATTTTATTATATTGTAGTAGTTTTGTTGATAAGGATGTACTCAGAGTAGGTACTCAGCCCGAGAAGAAATAACAATTCAGGAGCCAGTCTAGTTAGCCAGTTGCTAGCGCGTCTGCCTTGTAAGCGCTAGATCTCGGGTTCGATTCCCGCCCGAGGAAGTTTTTATCCTGAACGGATAATGTTCGTTCTCGGAAGGGCTGGCTTTCTCCATTTCGGGGTGATAAGACCTTGGCAGTTGCAGTTCCCTCTGTCAAACCTCTTTAAAATCCTTGTCATAGTCGGGCCGCAGATAATTCAGCAGGAGCGAGGCCGACCATCACACCTATTTCATCGTCTTCTTTAGACTAAGTTGGTATTACGATTCCCATTAAATTTATCTTCTAACTTGTCTTCTTTAATCCTGTTACGATTCCCATTGATTCCAGGTTTCGTCATAGCTCTCCTGAGTAAGACCCAAACCGACGCGGCCTATTTCGGCATCGGATGTAACTTCCTCATGAAGTTCCTATGTGGTGAGTCTAGTTGGGGGGATTTTAGTTAGGTATCTTTAACAGCGTAAAATAATATTGTTTATTAAGGAGCGCGGTAGCGCTCCGCCCCGCCAAGTCAAGAAAGTTTGACCGCGCTACTAGAGATATTATACGCGACAGGGAAAGTAGCCGTTTTCAGGTAGTTGTAGGGGGACAACTACAAATGATGGAAGAAAACGGATTGCATGTGTGTGTTCGGGCATGAAAGTAGACCACGTTGAAAAAAAAATTCATCAAAATCGGTTAAGTTTAGCCGGAGATATTTAACTTTAAAAACCGTCAAATTTTTCATCATTTTCTGCTGCTGCTGCTGCTGCTTCCGCAGTAAAATTAGGAGTAAAATTTCATGCCTTAATCGAATCAGATAACTTTGTAAGTAACTAACAAACTTACAATATTGATCACTGTTTCACTTAGGGAGGTGCTTCCTGTAGGACTCTTAGGTACTATTGATAGCATACTTGGGTTAATTGTACATTTTTGTACCCATATAGACCTTTTTTTTTTTCAAGTTAGGCAAAGCCTTTTTATTGAATTGTTTCTGATACATGTATTATTCTTTAACCCATCAAACATACGAGACCTTGTTTAGACTACTGGGGTAAAGGGACTTTTCAGTCCTATTCGGGCAGGATAAACAAGGTAGGTATATTCTATTCTATTCTATTCTACCCCTATTTCTCTCCTCAGGCATGATGTGGCCCACGCAAGGGATGAACCATTACTTGCAGATATTTAGTTACTTCCTCCCCATCACGTTAGCCACGGATGCTCTACGCTCCCTCGGATCCCGCGGATGGGATATCACACATCCCGACATTCTGCTGGGATTCGGCACAACGCTCCTCTGGATTCCAATCCTGGGCTGTACAGCTGCCTTCATTATGAAGAAGAAGAGCAACTGGTTTGAGTAGAAGAGGAAGCAAGTGATTTGATGAGCAGGAGGAGGAGAAGAAAAAGGAGAAGAAGGAGAAGAAGAAGAAGAAGCAGCAATTAATTTGAGGACGAAGGAGAGAAGCAACTGGTTTTGGGAGGAGAAGGAAAAGCAAATGATTTGAGAAAAAACAGGAGGAGAAGAATAGAAAAGAATTGGTTTGAGAGGAGAAGAAAAAGCAACCAGTTTGTATTAAGAAGGACCAACTGGTGCTTATTGATGCAAAGTTGATGAATTTTGAATTTTATGTCCATCTGATGTTGAAGTCAATTTGCTCTG
This sequence comes from Diaphorina citri, assembly GCF_000475195.1. Classification (NCBI taxonomy): domain Eukaryota; kingdom Metazoa; phylum Arthropoda; class Insecta; order Hemiptera; family Psyllidae; genus Diaphorina; species Diaphorina citri. The sequence continues at coordinate 174,930 of NW_007377573.1, forward strand.
TGATAAAAAGTTTTGTATGTAGATTTACGTAGATATGTAGTATCTATAGATTGTAAATTTACGAATTTTGTCTGAAATAGAACAGTGTATTTACTTCTGAAAAAGGTCGCTACAGATTGTAAATTTACGAATTTCTTCTGAAATACCTATGTAAAATTATTTGAAGTTGGTACAGAGTGTTACCTCTAATAAAGTCAAAAGTAATACCTGCATAGGTAAATGCATAGGCAGTAGAGTTTTCAGAATACCTAGTAAATTTACGAATTTCTTCTGAAATATGTAACATTATTTCAAGTTGGTACAGAGTGTTACCTCTAATAAAGTCAAAAGTAATACCTGCATAGGTAAATGCATAGGCAGTAGAGTTTTCAGAATACCTAATAGCTCTTTTTTTTTACCGAGTAGAAATTTTTTTTTTCTTTTTGTACATAATATATCAGTATTTTTACTTTCTATTACTACAGTATAGCGGAGCTATACTAGTAATGAAAGTATTGCAATCGGTCCAAATTTTCAAAATCGGGAAATGGGTGGAAATATCCGTTTTGGGGTCCCCTGATTCCAAAAAAGTGGTTTTTAGCCCATGGTCTGTACGTAACGTACGTACGTACTACAGGTTTAAATGGGAAAAAGTAAATAGTTGTGAACAAAATATCTCAAGAACGGTTTATCGTAGAGAAATGAAATTTGGTATGCTATCCCGGCATGGTCCAAGGACGCGACTGTAACAATTTGGTAAAAATCGGATAGTCACCCATCCAGATATCAACCAAAGTAATTGTTACTTAACCCTCATTTCGGGGGAAATGTTGAAAAGGTTGGGAACAAAATATCTCAAGAACCGTTTGTCGTAAAGCGATGAAATTTGGTATGCTATCCCGGCATGGTCCAAGGACGCGACTGTAACAATTTGGTAAAAATCGGACAATCACCCATCCAGATATTAACCAAAGTAATTGTTACTTAACCCTCATTTCGGGGGAAATGTTGAAAAGGTTGGGAACAAAATATCTCAAGAACCGTTTGTCGTAAAGCGATGAAATTTGGTATGCTATCCCGATATGGTCCAAGGACGCGACTGTAACAATTTGGCAAAAATCGGATAGTCACCCATCCTGATATTAACCAAAGTCATTGTTGCTTAACCCTTATTTCGTAAAAACGGTAAGAGACATCGAAAACATTTGGTCATTCAGATGTGAATATTCTAATCAATGTGATTTTTCACCCCGAATCGAATGGTGCTACTTTTAGTACTGTATGACTTACGGTTGAGAAGTTGCGGGTTCGATACTCCCCTGTGTCAACAAAATTCTCTTTTATTTGTGAACCGTTACGAAATAAGCAAGTGAATAGTTGATCCCATGTGATTTTTCACGCCGAATCGAATGGTGAAACTTTTAGAACTGTCCGACTTACAGTTGAGAAGTTGCGGGTTCGATACTCCCCTGTGTCAACAAATTTCCCTTTTATTACATTTTTTTTTCTTTTCAAACACCTACGTATTCTGCAAATGTAATAGAAAGTCGTGTGATGTTCACACCAGATTTTTACTTTCTATTACTACAGTATAGCGAGCTATACTAGTAATGAAAGTATTGTGTGATGTTCACACCAGATTTTTTTACCTATTTACCTACGTCTGATGAAGAATCTTCGTAAACTATGCTCATTTGATAAGAAAAAAAAAAATGTAATAAATAAAATTGTTACCTACCTATTTAATTTTATAAAAAAAGTTAATATTATTTTTGTGAGCTTTTAATTTCTATTGCATTAATAAAAGTATATCAGATATTCCATATATTCTATTATATGGAACCTAATAGGTACAACCTACAATTTATTGACGAAGTATTGGATTCGGTCCAAATTATGACTCTCTACAAAGTTACTGACACTGGTTATTCCGACTAAACTCCCATGGCAGTAGGGTAGGGGGTAGCACTTACCCAGTGTACCGCAGTGTGACAGTCTTAAACCAAACTTATTCCGATTGGAAGAACAGATATTTTGTTAAATCATTATTTATCAGTACTTACCACCATCCTAGTGCTTGGTTTCTTGAAACAGTTCACTTCGTTATCAAAAAAAATATTTTTTTCTTCTTTTTTAGCTATTTTTATATTATGCGATAAATAGATTTAACATTAAATTTTATATATCTGCAAAAAAGGAGTACGGTGTTTACTGTCTCATATAGAAAAGTGAACTCTTTTTATCCGACATTGTAAAAAAAAAAAAAAAAAAAAAAAATATTTTTTCCACTTCGTTATCAAAAACATTATTTTTTTCTTCTTTTTTAGCTATTTTTATATTATGCGATAAATAGATTTAACATTAAATTTTATTTATCTGCAAAAAAGGAGTACGGTGTTTACTGTCTCTTATAGAAAAGTGATCTCTTTTTATCCGAAATTCTAAAAAAAACTAGGTTTGTATTTTTTCCGCAAGTTTCTTCCCTAAGTTCCCCTTCGATTTCCGAATCAGTATATCCAGTTCCCGGTTTAGTCTATCCAATTTTCGGCTCAGTTTATTCAAGATGCACTCATTCGAGCTTAGATTTGAACAAGAGGACACCATCGAACCCTACCTACAAGAAGTGGCTAGAACTGAGCTCAGAGAATCGGAGGAAAACATCCGCAATGGTTTGGAACAATTGAAGCAGCTCATTCGACGTAAGTCATTTCCATTTTTTGTAGGAACTTAGGAAAGTATTTTATTTTATAGGTAGGTATTCCCGGCTCAGTTTATTCAAGATGCACTCATTCGAGCTTAGATTTGAACAAGAGGACACCATCGAGCCCTACCTACAAGAAGTGGCTAGAACTGAGCTCAGAGAATCGGAGGAAAACATTCGCAATGGTTTGGAACAATTGAAGCAGCTCATTCGACGTAAGTCATTTCCATTTTTTGTAGGACCTTAGGAAGGTAGGTATTTTATTTTATAGGTAGGTATTTATATTATTTACAAATAATAATAATAATAATAAAAACATTAGATACCAAAATGAATAGCTACACGGTATATTTATTGATAAAGTCCCCTAATGTTTAATTTTTAGATGGGTGAATGTAGGTAGGTATACCTACACTCCTGAAATTCTAGGAATCATTCTGAATTTACATTTGATTGAGGTATACAAATTCATATTGCAATTTTGGTCTGCGAAAAAAAAAAAAAAAAAAAAACGAACCTTATTTAGGTAAGTTCGCCCCGGGCAGGAATCGAACCCACGGCCAAACGCGCTACCCGCCAAGCTAAATAGGCTGATTCTATGTAGGTAGGTACCTAGGTAGATTATTATTGTAGACTTGTAGCTATCTTACCAATTTGTATAAAAATATAAGTAGTAGGTACCTATATGTATTACGCAAATTTATGCATCGGTACACACACAGACTTCATAAATCTAACAATAATAATTAGATAATTACCTATGATGATTTTTAGTGCCAAACATTGACTTTCATGATCCTGAGGTCTTATAATTTCATACTTTATGTAGCGGCCAAACGCACTATCCGCCAAGCTAAATAGGCTGACTCTATGTAGGTAGGTAGATTATTATTGTAGACTTGTAGCTATCTTACCAATTTGTATACAAATATAAGTAGTATGTATTGCGCAAATTTATGCATCGGTACACACACAGACTTCGTAAATCTAACAATAATTAGATAATTACCTATGATGATTTTTAGTGCCAAACATTGACTTTCATGATCCTGAGGTCTTATAATTTCATACTTTATGTAGGTACCTACTTTATTTATATAGTAATTAGCAATAGTCCATACCTAGTTTATATTTCATCTAGTTTCATGTTTTATGATTATAAATTTGATGGTTTCTGGTCTGTGGCTTACGAGTTTGCTTAACTTCTGTCGTTTATTCAGCTTGAATGAGATTGGTAGGTAAAATTAATATAACTATTCCAACTATGAGTATGGATATTATGTAGGTTCCTATTTTATGACGATACGCTCAAAAAATTCTGCACATAACTTTGTATTTTACGTAGGTATGCAGTATTATTATCTAGTGTAGGTGAGGTGGTATCTACGTCCTACAAATTACAAGTAGCAAACTCCGGAATTTTATCTACTCGACCTAGTATGTAATACATATAAGAAAGTATTTAATCAATAGTTGTTACCTTATTACCTATGTAATTATTTAGGTTAGGTTGCAACCTCCGTGGCCGAGTGGGTATCACACTAGGCTTGCACGCAGGAGGTCCGGGTTCGATTCCCGGCGGGGCCGAGGTTTTTTTCCCTATCTATAGATTGTAAATTTACGAATTTTGTCTGAAATAGGACAGTGTATTTACTTCTGAAAAAGGACACTACAGATTGTAAATTTACCAGAAAAAATGCTAGCAGTATTTTTTGCCTGAATTGAGATGAGACGCCTCCACATCGATTCCATACAAGACAAGTAAGGTAGAAAGAAAACTTACCTATGTCACTCACACTGACTATACCTGCAGACCATTCCTTATCACAACAAAACCCGTCTCATCTCATTCCATTCCAACATTTTGTATTGGATCTTTCGAAACGTCTTGTTATATTTTCAAATTCTTTGTGCTTCAGGTGGCTGTTCCACTGACACAGATTGGGGTTTCTTTTGCTATGGCAATTTCATTGATTGCTCCAACAGGGAAATGTTTATGAAATGTTTATCTTAATTAAAGCTCATAAGAGTTCGGGGTGCACTCAGCCTCGTGAGGACAATTGAGTAGCTACTTTAATCGAGTAGCGACCAGTGGCGGCATTACAAGAGAGGAGCGATAATAAATATGATGATTGAGTAAATGAAAGACTTGTAATACTGTGATACCCACAAAGTTGTGAGAAAGCTCTTTAATTAAAGCTCATAGCTTTGGTGGACATTAATCAGTTTATCAACAAAACTGACGGTTATGAAATAATTTATAGCTTGCATGTAAAGGAGAATAGTGGACAAACCGGGCAGTTTTACGATCTTAGCGTAGGTCAGAGTCGTTCACTGACTGTTATCATCGTAATAAAATAAAGCTGTCTTGTTACTTATAGATTTCCAGACCAGACTATCCCAGAGCTATTCACATATACCTAGACCTACTTGAAATCGTAAATGTATGCATTAAGCAGAAAAGAACGATCCGTAAGGCAATTTCGCTTATGGATAGTTTTTTACTCTTAATGCTGTCCAACTTATCTTAGGTGCTTGATGAGGTATACACGAATACCTACAACATAGCATAGACAATTTGTATTGTGTATTATTGTTATGCTATCAATTATTTAATGTTCTCAAATAATATCGCATTAAAATATTAATCATAAATCATGATCAACCTATGGACTTTGGATACCTATTGAATATTCAGTTGGAAATTAGAACAGCGTAATTATTTATTTCAAATTTCGGTCTGACATCCTAAGATAAATTTTGGCTCGCTGAAATCAAACAAATAACTCGGTACCTACTGCATTCACTTGTTGAAATCAAGTGTAACCCTCACGACCTTACGAAAGATTGCATACAGGTTACTACTTCAACTTATCGTTTCTTCTTCTCCTCCTTCTTTTTCTTCTAACACGTGCAGAATTCTAGTTTCTAGGTACATAGAGAATCTATAAACTAGAGTAGGTACCCGATAAGGTACTTAATAATAAAATAATAAATTTTATGTCCATTTAGGTTGTGTTCCACATTTGCATAATAAGGGCAGTGCACCATAAACGATACACATATTTCTGCGTTTGTTACATTGGCAACAATTGAGATCGATAAAGTTCTCCACAAGTGAACGTTATGCAATAATAAACATGATCAATTTATTATCCCTTATTATTTACATTAAAAACATCAAGTTTTCAGAATGAAAAGATCAATAACTGACTAGCCTACACTCAGAAAAAAACATCAAGTTTTCAGAAAAAAAAAAAAAAAAAAAAAAAAAAACATAACGCATAATAAGGGCAGTGCACCATAAACGATACACATATTTCTGCATTTGTTACATTGCCAACAATTGAGATCGGAATTTCGATAAAGTTCTCCACAAGTGAACGTTATGCAATAATAAACATAATCAATTTATTATCCCGTCCTTATTATTTACATTAAAAACATCAAGTTTTCAGAATAAAAAAATGAAAAGATCAATAACTGACTAACCTACACTCAGAAAAAAAACATCAGGTTTTCAGAAAAAAAGAAAAGATCAATAACTGACTAACCTATCTAATCCCACAACACAGTAACAATAATTTTACCATCAAGAACTTATGTATGTAAAGCACAGTAGCCAACAGTTTCGTGATTGCAAGTTTGTTTAAATGCTTTAGAATGTTTTGATCTATACCACGAGTATCTATTGTTTTTTTCAACACATCACGTAGCGAAGGTAAATTATTTTAACAAAACGATCTCTTACTTCATCTTTATATTATGTTCTATTGCCATCTATGAAAGTATTTGTTAGGTAGGGTATCCTCTAATAGTCATTTCAAACTATTTATTTTAACTTCGTCTTCAATCTTGAAAACCAGTCTGAAAAATACCGTCGACCTTGGAATGGACTGACTTCGTCCTAAATACATTTTATGACCATGCTGAACTAGTTTACCACTCAACTTTGATCTCGTACGTTTTCCAGGACTGTTTACCAGTAAGACTGAAAGCTATCCATGTTGTCAATCAACCCTACATCTTCAATATGCTGTTCCAATTGTTCAGGCCGTTTCTGAGAGAGAAAATGAGAACCAGGGTAAGTGAAAAATCTGGAAAATACATACCTACATATGTAGACAGGCAAAATATTATGAGTAAAAAGGTATGAAAATACTAAAGTAATTTGGGAAGGATGAATTGTGTTGGGTCTTTTTTGACTTAGAACGGTGTTTTATTTGGAAATTTTCAATTTCGGGAAACATTCAATTAAAAGGAAAAACGAAATTACACTCGAAAGAAAATAGATTTGAACATTGTTAACGCCGCTTTTGGTACCATTGTCCTAAATCCAATTTTAATTTTTGTCGCAGATGTTCTTCCACGGTCCCAACACAGAGGGTCTACTCAAATATATCGATTCCAAGTGTGTGCCGACCAAATATGGCGGAACTTGCACCACATCGCTCAATAATGGACAGGCGTTCAATTAAAAGGAAAAACGAAATTACACTCGAAAGAAAATAGATTTGAACATTGCCAACGCCGCTTTTGGTACCATTGTCCTAAATCCAATTTTAATTTTTGTCGCAGATGTTCTTCCACGGTCCCAACACAGAGGGTCTACTCAAATATATCGATTCCAAGTGTGTGCCGACCAAATATGGCGGAACTTGCACCACATCGCTCAATAATGGACAGGCACTTTGGAAGTTGGTGTGTCAATACGATAACGAATTTCGCAGTAAGTGATTTGTTATTGCATGTATCATAATTTTTCGTGCTTTTAATAGGGATTTAAGGACTTTATTTTGCCTTTTTGAAAACAAACTGAAGACGAAAGAAAGTCAGATCAGTCCATCCAAGCAATAACATTTCTGTGTGTATGTCGATAGAAAAATTTAGTCAATCAATTAAATAGACTTTCGTTTGGACTGATAAAATTATTATCTTTTTTTTTTCAGAAAAGGCAAAATATGGCTACATCTCGAAAGAACCGAAGACGACAAAAGTCAAACTGGTCGTCAATAACAATGACGAAATGGCAGCAGCACCTGACAATTCAGAACTGGTTTCGCTTTAAAAGTTTTATTTTTTTTTTTTTTTTTTTTTAATGTAATTGCTGTTTTTTTGTGTTATTATTTCCAACCTTTGTGTTTCCTCACGAGGCTGAGTGGGCCCCGCAACAACCAGTCAGGGAATCAATCACTTGCACGCGGGAAACCCGGGTTCGATTCCCCGCCGGGAATCGAACCCGGGTCTCCCGCGTGCAAGGCGAGCGCAGTGACAACTACGCCGTGGGAGCTGACTTTAAAAGTCTTATGGCTTTGTAGCCTAAAGCTTGAGGCATCTAACAGCAGAGAAGGGGTTCCAGAGTTGCTGATTCTCATGAATTTATACTAAATGGAGGAGAGATCCTCTTTTGGTTTTGGCCTTGGAGAAGAGCGAAAGAATATGCCCGAAAGATTTTTTGGGCGTATTTCTTTGTGGCAGATAACGAGGCAAATTAAATAGATGTTGTACCTACATAGGTTGGTAATAAAGTATAATAAGGAATGATCATTTTTTACAAAATAAAAGTGTTTTTTATTTATTTTTTAAATTACAAATGAACGTTTAGATAAAGGGGGTTTTTACTTACTTTATTTTCTTTTTTTAAAAAAAGTCAAATGAAATTCAATATTTTTGTAAACATTAAATTAGAATTAATTTAATGCAAGCATTTACTCCGAAAGAATATGTACAGTTTTTTCTCTCTTTCTTTTAAAAAAGGAATAATGAAATATTCTAGATAGGTAGGTAAGAATTGTGGTATCTCCGATAGGAAAATACGATAAGATAAATTATATTGACCTAGGCAAAATTATTACAATGCAAATTATGAACTATGTATGATTTTTGAGGAAATTGAAATGCAAAGATTTAGTAGATAAGACTCATTGTGAAACAAAAGAAGGATTCAAAGCTACTTATGAAATAAAACCGAAAAACAATTAATTATCATTATTGATTTCACTTGAGTTTTTCAAATTTTCTATATGACTTTTTTCAGCATCAACCAAGGACACCTTAAGTTTAATATTATCCCACTTCGAAAACAAGATCAGTGGTAATTCTGCAGTTTACTTGGGTCAGTATCAACCAAGGACACCTTAAGTTTAATATTATCCCACTTCGAAAACAAGATCAGTGGTAATTCTGCAGTTTACTTGGGAAAGGAGTTCTACTCTTTATTAACATAATTCTAAGACCTCACGACCTCACGTACGTGGGTATAAATGTTTACGAAACTTTTCTTTTAGAGATAAGAAATTTTCCCTTACACCTGAAGTCAGTAGGCAATAAAAACGGTTCACTTTAAAAAGGTGTTTGTTTTCTCTACTTATAAATTATATATTACTAGTAAATACCTAATACAGTCAAGGTAAAATTAGTTTGTACGTGATTTTTTTTTTTTCCTTTTCTTCGAAACTATTGCAAAAGGGAATCTGAAGGAGTAAAATTTCTAAATTACTCACGTGAAAACCAAAAACAAAACTGACTACTAGGTATAGTTACGTAAAGATTTTCACAAAAGGAAATTAGGTATGATTTCTTTCTTTTTTTACTACCTAAGAAAAACATATTCAATATTGGGCGATGCATACTGGAGAAACGCTTCACATGTGTACAAGCACTCAGGAGAAACTGTTTTCAATCAGTTTCGTGATGAATTCTGATGATAAGGATGTCGTTTTTTTGTAGTGGCTGCAAAGAAGTATGTACATAAAACGTGAAACTGAATAATGATGAAACCCAATTTTGAGTTTCGTACTACCTAAGAAAAACATAATTCAATATTGCGCGATGCACACAGGAGAAACGCTTTACATGTGTACAAGCACTCAGGAGAAACTGTTTTCAATCAGTTTCGTGATGAATTCTGATAATGAGGATGTCGTTTTTTTGTAGTGGCTGCAAAGAAGTATGTACATAAAACGTGAAACTGAATAATGATGAAACCCAATTTTGAGTTTCGTAACTACTAAATAAACCTTTCATTCGTTTAGTCAAGTAGGTATCCCTAGGGGGTTTAATCAAAATCTGGTTACATCTGCAATAGTAAAGACGAAAGTTAATTGAGGGGAAGTAAGAAAAAAATAATCTCAACATCCAACATGATAATCAATGTGGAGATCACATAATCGTCCCGAAATCGAAGAGAGAGGAGGACGACAGGATAGGGAAAGCCAGCTGCTCCGAGAACGAACCTTATTTAGGTAAGTTCGCCCCGGGCGGGAATCGAACCCACGGCCAAACGCGCTACCCGCCAAGCTAAATAGGCTGACTCTATGTAGGTAGGTATAGATTATTATTGTAGACTCTTAGCTATCTTACCAATTTGTATAAAAATATAAGTAGTATACGTATTACTTGTATTACGCAAATTTATGCATCGGTACACACACAGACTTCGTAAATCTAACAATAATTAGATAATTAATTAATTACCTATGATGATTTTTAGTGCCAAACATTGACTTTCATAATCCTGAGGTCTTATAATTTCATACTTTATGTAGGTACCTACTTTATTTATACAGTAATTAGCAATAGTCCATACCTAGTTTATATTTCATCTAATTTCATGTTTTATGATTATAAATTTGATGGTTTCTGGTCTGTGGCTTACGAGTTTGCTTAACTTCTGTCGTTTATTCAGCTTGAATGAGATTGGTAGGTAAAATTAATGTAACTATTCTAACTATGAGTATGGATATTATGTAGGTTCCTATTTTATGACGATACGCTTAAAAAATTCTGCACATATCTTTGTATTTTACGTAGGTACCTATACAGTATTATTATCTAGTGTAGGTTAGGTGGTACCTACGTCCTACAAATTACAAGTAGCAAACTCCGGAATTTTATCAACTCAACCTAATATGTAATACATATAAGAAAGTATTTAATCAATAGTTGTTACCTTATTACCTATGTAATTATTTAGGTTAGGTAGCTATTTTTGTCAAACATTAGATACCAAAATGAATAGCTACACGGTTTATTGATTAAGTCCCCTAATGTTTAATTTTTGGATGGGTGAATGTAGGTACCTACACTCCTGAAATTCTAGGAATCATTCTGAATTTACTTTTGATTGAGGTATACAAATACATATTGCAATTTTGGTCTGCGAAAAAAAAAAAAAAAACACACACACACACACTAAGGCCAGAAGATGAAAGCATTCACTTATGAATCTAATGGTCCAACAAACTCGTTTCACACACATGGTCTTACTGAGCTCATGTATGGAACTCTTGACCTACCCAACATTGAGCAACTTATAAAGTCCCCTAATGTTTAATTATTGGATGGGTGAATGTAGGTACCTACACTCCTGAAATTCTAATAGGAATCATTCTGAATTTACATTTGATTGAGGTATACAAATACATATTGCAATTTTGTTCTGCCAAAAAAAAAAAAACACACATCCAATGCCAGAAGATGAAATCCAATCTTTATAAAACGAAACAAAAACTGCAATACTGGTGCATTCAGTTATGGATCTAATGGTCCAACAAACTCGTTTCACACACATGGTCTTACTGAGCTCATGTATGGAACTCTTGACCTACCCAACATTGAGCAACTTGCCATGGTCCCGTATCTGGGACAGTGTTGACAGAAGTAGCACCAACCACTGGTCAACCAGTATGACCATTGGGCAGTAGTCGGCAAAACCGGTGCTAGTCAGGTCAAGATGGGTGACAAAGGAGATAGACATTGACACGACCACTTGTTATCTTTGAAATACAACTGGGCAGCATTAAAGCAGAAAAGAACGATCCGTGAGGCAATTTCGCTTATGGATGGTTTTTTGCTGCTTAATGCTGTCCAACTTATCTTAGGTGCTTGATGAAGTACACGAATACCTACAACATAGCACAGACAATTTTTATTATGTATTATTGTTATGCTATCAATTATTTAATGTTAATTCTCAAATAATATCGCATTAAAATATTAATCATAAATCATGATCAACCTATGGACTTTGGATACCTATTGAATATTCAGTTGGAAGTTAGAACAGCGTATTTATTTATTTCAAATTTCGGTCTGACATCCTAAGATAAATTTTGACTCGCTGAAATCAAACAAATAACTCGGTACCTACTGCATTCACTTGTTGAAATCAAGTGTAACCCTCACGACCTTGCGAAAGATTGCACTCAGAAAAAATGCTAGCAGTATTTTTTGCCTGAATTGAGATGAGACGCCTTCACATCTATTCCATACAAGACAAGAAGTAAGGTAGGAAGAATCTAGTTACCCATGTCACTCACACTGACTATACTTGCAGACCATTCCCTATCACAACAAAACCCGTCTCATCTCATTCCATTCCAACATTTTGTATTGGATCTTTCGAAACATCTTGTTATATTTTCAAATTCTTTGTGCTTCAGGTGGCTGTTCCACTGACATAGATTGGGGTTTCTTTTGCTATGGCAATTTCATTGATTGCTCCAACAGGGAAATGTTTATGAAATGTTTATCTTAATTAAAGTTCATAGCTTTGGTGGACATTAATCAGTTTATCAACAAAACTGACGGTTAAGAAATAATTTATATCTTGCATGTAAAGGAGAATAGGTAGTGGACAAACCGGGCAGTTTTACGATCTTAGCGTAGGTCAGAGTCGTTCACTGACTTTTATCATCGTAATAAAATAAAGCTGTCTTTCTCAGAAAAAATGCTAGCAGTATTTTTTGGCTGAATTGAGATGAGACGCCTTCACATCTATTCCATACAAGACAAGAAGTAAGGTAGGAATAATCTAGTTACCCATGTCACTCACACTGACTATACTTGCAGACCATTCCCTATCACAACAAAACCCGTCTCATCTCATAACTCATTCCATTCCAACATTTTGTATTGGATCTTTCGAAACATCTTGTTATAGGTATTTTCAAATTCTTTGTGCTTCAGGTGGCTGTTCCACTGACATAGATTGGGGTTTCTTTTGCTATGGCAATTTCATTGATTGCTCCAACAGGGAAATGCTTATGAAATGTTTATCTTAATTAAAGCTCATAGCTTTATTAATCAGTTTATCAACAAAACTGACGGTTAAGAAATAATTTATAGCTTGCATGCAAAGGAGAATAGTGGACAAACCGGGCAGTTTTACGATCTTAGCGTAGGTCAGAGTCGTTCACTGACTTTTATCATCGTAATAAAATAGAGCTGTCTTGTTACTTATAGATTTCCAGACCAGACTATCCCAGAGCTATTCACATATACCTAGACCTACTTGAAATCGTAAATGTATGCCGTACCTACCTTTATATTTACTTATACTAGGTACCGCAAGTCTTATTAACTTATTACAAAGCTACTTATTACACTTCATTTTAAATTTTCAGAGGAGGAAAATTTCTACATTCCCTTGGATGACGAGATTTACCTGATGGCATTTCTTCGCTCCTGCAAATTCTACCCTGATAGCGCCTTTGGCAGGGTAAGAGTGTGTTTTATCTACAAAGCAGGAGTACTGTCTCTTGACTCTTCAATCTCATTGAGGGCGGAAAAACGGGCTAAATAAGTCTCCTCCTCTTTTGGAGTACCTATCTAATTTCTTTTTTCAGCATGTGAGAACAACCATAGGTAACTCTTTTAAATTTTTAATGCCTTCATGTCACTGTGTAAGTGTGTATACACTACTGGCATTTCCATCAGCTACAGCTTATTTGACCACAAGATACTATTTTGTGCTGGTACGAGTATTCTTTACCAACCTCAGACTCAATAATTATTATTCTCCTACTTCGTTTTGGAGTCCTTTCTTTTTTCGGCATTTAAGAATCCTTTCTTTTTTCTTCCTTGATGGTCAACGTCCCCGACTTGGTTTTCAGATGAGGAGTCTGTTCAAATTCAAGACCAAGTATCCCCAATACTGCGCCAATCTTCTACCCAGCGAGGAACGGAATGTATTTGTGAGCAACATGTTCACTGTGATACCCTACAGGGATCAACATGGCCGGAGAGTGCTCATAGCGGAAACTGGAGGTAATGATCTCCAATCCCCTAGAGAAGAAACTGTAGGTAATATAAATCTCCAAAGCAGAATCTGGAGGTAGAAATCTCACCAAACTGAAAAGAATCTTTAGAGCATTTTGTTGGCACACGAACTGGTAATTTTGTGAAGATCTATCGTTCAAGCTAATACCTCATATTAGTTTGGTCCTTCACCAAATACGCAAACCTTTGATAAGTGCCAGATCGTCCAGGACAAAAAAAAAAAAAAAAACTACGAGATGTTTCCTCCTCAAAAATGATTATTTATCAAATAGGTACCTACAGTTAATCCAACACACTTTTTACTTTCTATTACTACAGTATAGGCGGAGCTATACTAGTAATGAAAGTATTGCAATCGGTCCAAATTTTCAAAATCGGGAAATGAAGCTGTCTTGTTACTTATAGACTTCCAGACCAGACTATCCCAGAGCTATTCACATATACCTAGACCTACTTGAAATCGTAAATGTATGCCGTACCTACCTTTATATTTACTTATACTAGGTACCGCAAGTCTTATTAACTTATTACAAAGCTACTTATTACACTTCATTTTAAATTTTCAGAGGAGGAAAATTTCTACATTCCCTTGGATGACGAGATTTACCTGATGGCATTTCTTCGCTCCTGCAAATTCTACCCTGATAGCGCCTTTGGCAGGGTAAGAGTGTGTTTTATCTACAAAGCAGGAGTACTGCCTCTTGACTCTTTAATCTCATTGAGGGCGGAAAAACGGGCTAAATAATTCTCCTCCTCTTTTGGAGTACCTACCTAATTTCTTTTTTCAGCATGTGAGAACAACCATAGGTAACTCTTTTAAATTTTTAATGCCTTCATGTCAATGTGTATACACTACTGGCATTTCCATCAGCTACAGCTTATTTGACCACAAGATACTATTTTGTGCTGGTACGAGTATTCTTTACCAACCTCAGACTCAATAATTATTCTCCTACTTCGTTTTGGAGTCCTTTCTTTTTTCGGCATTTAAGAATCCTTTCTTTTTCCTTCCTTGATGGTCAACGTCCCCGACTTGGTTTTCAGATGAGGAGTCTGTTCAAATTCAAGACCAAGTATCCCCAATACTGCGCCAATCTTCTACCCAGCGAGGAAAGGAATGTATTCGTGAGCAACATGTTCACTGTGATACCCTACAGGGATCAACATGGCCGGAGAGTGCTCATAGCGGAAACTGGAGGTAATGATCTCCAATCCCCTAGAGAAGAAACTGTAGGTAATATAAATCTCCAAAGCAGAATCTGGAGGTAGAAATCCCACCAAACTAAAAAGAATCTTTAGAGCATTTTGTTGGCACACGAATTGGTAATTTTGTGAAGATCTATCGTTCGAGCTAATACCTCATATTAGTTTGGTCCTTCACCAAATACGCAAACCAGATCGTCCAGGACAAAAAAAAAAACTACGAGACGTTTCCTCCTCAAAAATGATTATTTATCAAATAAGTACCAACAGTTAATCCAACACAATTTATTTATTATTATTTTTTTTTGTTTATTACCTGGAAACTAAAGGATCTATACAAGATATCTAGACTGCAAAACATCTGCCTGTTGGTTTCAGACAAATGGAACACCAAGGAGGTGTCCCTCACAGAGATTTACAAATGTCTGCAAATGATACTCGAAGCTGCCATGGTTGAGCCCAGAACTCAAATTGCGGGTTGCATCATGGTCGTTGACATGAAGGGACTCAATGGAAATCACATCTGGCAATTCTCCCCCGGGTTTGCCAAGTTGGTGCTGGACTGGCAACAGGTTTGTTCAAACCGCTAGGAAGGTAGGTCACTTATATCACGATCTTATGAATGATCCGTGTGAAATCTTGTTTGCATCTTGTAATATTGACATTAACTTTAATAGCATTAGTTTTTACGGTTTACAGGTTACTACTTCAACTTATCGTTTCTTCTTCTTCTCCTCCTTCTTTTACTTCTGACACGTGCAGAATTCTAGTTTCTAGGTACATAGATAATCTATAAACTAGAGTAGGTACCCGATAAGGTAATAATAAATAATAAATTTTATGTCCATGGTTGTGCTCCACATTTGCATAATAAGGGCAGTGCACCATAAACGATACACATATTTCTGCATTTGTTACATTGCCAACAATTGAGATCGGAATTTCGATAAAGTTCTCCACAAGTGAACGTTATGCAATAATAAACATAATCAATTTATTATCCCGTCCTTATTATTTACATTAAAAACATCAAGTTTTCAGAATAAAAAAATGAAAAGATCAATAACTGACTAACCTACACTCAGAAAAAAAACATCAGGTTTTCAGAAAAAAAGAAAAGATCAATAACTGACTAACCTATCTAATCCCACAACACAGTAACAATAATTTTACCATCAAGAACTTATGTATGTAAAGCACAGTAGCCAACAGTTTCGTGATTGCAAGTTTGTTTAAATGCTTTAGAATGTTTTGATCTATACCACGAGTATCTATTGTTTTTTTCAACACATCACGTAGCGAAGGTAAATTATTTCAACAAAACGATCTCTTACTTCATCTTTAGATGAAATTTGGTATGCTATCCCGGTACGGTCCAAGGACGCGACTGTACCAATTTGGTAAAAATCGGATAGTCACCCATCCTGATGTTAACCAAAGTCATTGTTGCTTAACCCTTATTTCGTATACACGGTAAGAGACATCGAAAACATTTGGTCATTTGGATGTGAATATTCTAATCAATGTGATTTTTCACGCCGAATCGAATGGTGCTACTTTTAGTACTGTTTGACTTACGGTTGAGAAGTTGCGGGTTCGATACTTCCCTGTGTCGACAAATTTCCCTTTTATTCGTGAACCGTTACTAAATGAGCACGTGAATAGTCTATCCCATGTGTTTTTTCACGCGGAATCGAATGGTGCTACTTTTAGCACTCTCTGACTTAGAGTTGAGAAGTTACGGGTTCGATACTCAAATGTAATAGAAAGTCGTGTGATGTTCACACCAGATTTTTTTATTTTTATTTATTATTATTTTTTGTTTATTACCTGGAAACTAAAGGATCTATACAAGATATCTAGACTGCAAAACATCTGCCTATTGGTTTCAGACAAATGGAACACCAAGGAGGTGTCCCTCACAGAGATTTACAAATGTCTGCAAATGATACTCGAAGCTGCCATGGTTGAGCCCAGAACTCAAATTGCGGGTTGCATCATGGTCGTCGACATGAAGGGACTCAATGGAAATCACATCTGGCAATTCTCCCCCGGGTTTGCCAAGTTGGTGCTGGACTGGCAACAGGTTTGTTCAAACCGCTAGGAAGGTAGGTCACTTATATCACGATCTTATGAATGATCCGTGTGAAATCTTGTTTGCATCTTGTAATATTGACATTAACTTTAATAGCATTAGTTTTTACGGTTCAAATGCATACAGGTTACTACTTCAACTTATCGTTTCTTCTTCTTCTCCTCCTTCTTTTACTTCTGACACGTGCAGAATTCTAGTTTCTAGGTACATAGATAATCTATAAACTAGAGTAGGTACCCGATAAGGTAATAATAAATAATAAATTTTATGTCCATGGTTGTGCTCCACATTTGCATAATAAGGTGTACCTAAGCTAATGAAAAACGGTCAATTCAGTGGAGTCAATTGTGTTGATCTGTTGGGTAATTAATCTGCCACTTTCCTGTATTTATTCATATCTTCTAAAGTTTCCAAAGTTCCTAATGGGTTTCCTTTTCGGCTTCATAGATTTTTTTCATTATTTCTATATAATGTGAACAAACATTGTAGGTATTATTTCATGTTTTTAGCAAGTGTCCCAGTCTAGATTCATAAGATAAGTACCAAGTCCCACTAATGCTTGGATTCCTGGAAAACTACTCTAGCTGTCAAAAAACACATACAAAACCTCCTATCCTTATGACAAAATAATTTACCCCTTGTCATGAAAACCCAGAATTGGTAAAGGTTGACCAAGTAGGTACGATTAACTGTACCTTTTAGGTACCTCCAACTAAAATGAAGCAATTGATAAAGTACGTAACATTATAGGATTTTGTGTTTTTAGACAATAATTATAACTTATAACATATTTCTGAAACCACTCAAACCGATGTGTGCAACAATATTTGCACACCGTGTAGACTTTTATGCAGGTGTTAATTCAGAATCTTCAAATAGGTAATATTAATTCAGAATCTTCGGATAATATTAATTCAGAATAGTTGGATAGAATAGACAACTAAAATGAAGCAATTGATAAAGTACGTAACATTATAGGATTTTGTGTTTTTAGACAGTAATTATAACTTATAACATATTTCTGAAACCACTCAAACCGAGGTGTGCAACAATATTTGCACACCATGTAGACTTTTATGCAGGTGTTGATTCAGAATCTTCAAATAGGTAATATTAATTCAGAATCTTCGGATAATATTAATTCAGAATAGTTGGATAGAATAGTGCGCAGTAGGTATATGATATATTCACTTTCATAGGTTACACAGACTACTCACATAATTTTGTTCTATCCTAAAATTCAAAAATCAGTTACATCTATGAACTATAAAGTAGTGATTTGTGGACTAAATATTAGAAATAATATAGGTAGTTGGAGACACTAAATACCTAATATCATAATGTCTACTTTTTGTAGCTTTGTTACATTATGATATAAAAAACAAAAACACATAAATACCATGGAAGTTTTGAATGGTCAATTTACATTATTACGTATGACCGTACCTATTGAGGTAAGTGAACCCGACTTGGAAGAAAGTGTTCTCTGTATGTTTTAGTTTTGAATGGTCAATTTACATTATTACGTATGACCGTACCTATTGAGGTAAGTGAACCCGACTTGGAAGAAAGTGTTCTCTGTATGAAACTTCCCAAAACAAACGTAACATGGCAGTTTTCACATACCTACATTATTATCTACATATTATATTAAAAAATATAAATAATTTAATAAGAAAGTAGAGAAGTTTGCATTACCTAGAAAGACTCAACAACAATCAATAACAAAATTTAAGATTCACAGCTCCTAAGTTAAATTTACATACAAAGGGGCTGTGTTGGGGCCACCTTAACTTTATAATAAAATTACTAGATATTCCTTTTTTGTAGAACTTCGGTTGTAATGCTTTTGAAATCTCTTCTTTTGTCGCGCTTGTGTGGCTGGTGATTTCCTATGGCAACTATCCTTTGAAAAATGTTTAATTACCTACAACATACTCGTATAATTCTTTGACCGAACGAAGTGAAGATCTACGTTTTAACTCGACCATTTTGCATTTGGTTTAGATGTTTATTTGTGTGTGTGTTTATTTGTTCCGCCATAATTCGCGATTGCCTGGTCCGATTTTGATGAACTTTGAAATTTTGAGTTCCTTGAATCAAGACACGTCGATCCTTGAAATTTGGTGTCCCAGGTCCAATTTTGGTCCAACTTTTGAACATTGTACACTTTTCTGTTCTATCTACAAAAATAACCCCAATTCTTGGTAAATCTATCGTTTAAAAAAAAAAAAGGTTCAAAATCAACCCTTCTTCGATTTGATTCTTCAGAGTGATTTACAGGTTTATAGGTATTCTAAAAAAAAAAAGAACTGTGTCACCTCTTAGATACTTTTACTTTTATTTCTGTTTTGATGTACACATGTGTATTACGTAGGGTCACCCATTTAGGCAAAGTCTCAGCTTAGGCAAAAGAATCTGAGTGAGGTCTACAGTTCACAGAACCACTAGTATTATACCTATTGACTGGAAAGTGACGTTCAAAGAAATTTTCTATTTCGAAAGAGCTAGACACCTGTCATGATTATTTTAGTTCTATACTTCATTTCAACAAAAACTCATTTTAATTTTACTTTTACTTCATTTCAAATATTTAATTCGCCCTGTATTTAATCTGGTAATCAACACGAAAAATATGGATTTTCTATCTTTAAGAATAATTGTACACAAAATTGTAAAAAAGAAATTTAAAGCCAAAAGCAAAAGAACTTTGTAAAGTAGCAATTTTTTCACTGATCTGAAATCAGTCACCTCTTTTTAAATGAAAATTTTAATTAATAATAATATTAGATATTATATTACACATTAATTACAAGAATTCAATTAACTAAATAAAAAAATACCAATGCTGGGGAAAAGAGAACCAGATAATCAATTCTTTTTGCGATTTTTGTTGTAAAATTAATTAAAAAGTTGATAGGTATAAATGGATATTTACATATAAGTAATGTATGGAGAAACGAAACGAACTTTCGAAACTTATTTTGTGTCTATCAGGTCCAAATACCTAGAACTCAGAGAGGCTAAAAACTCCAAAAT
Organism: Diaphorina citri; assembly: GCF_000475195.1. Taxonomy (NCBI): domain Eukaryota; kingdom Metazoa; phylum Arthropoda; class Insecta; order Hemiptera; family Psyllidae; genus Diaphorina; species Diaphorina citri. Next base: position 195,008 of record NW_007377573.1, read on the forward strand.
ATAGCAAAGGTAATAGGTTATAATAATTTAATATGAAAATAATAGGTATTGAAACATGGGTTTAAGGATCAAAATAAACATGTTTTAACAAAAATGAAAATTAAATAAGTTCCATAAGAAATGGAATTTAATCATACCTACATATTTTGGGGTGGGCATTAAAAACTTATAAAAATAATAATAAATTAAATTGATGTTATGCACGTCGTTTCCCTAGAAATGAAGTTAGATGCCCAATTACAACAATAATAATACAGGTAGGTAGGTGAATATTTATCATCCATGTAAAACCCAACTTATTTTATTTCATAGGCATAGTATTAAATTACCCATACCCATACATACCTACCATTGAAATCCATGTCATCCAGGATTTCATTCATGCCATCCTTTCAAATGTATTGGATTATATGAATGCCGGAAAACTATTTAGATATGCGATGTGGCATACATTTCTCTACCCGGTCTAAGCTCTCGAGACTAAAAAGACTCTTCCCTATTTTTCACTTTCTATTTTTTTATTAAATTTATTTTGTTATTGTTACTATTAAACAGTTTTTAGCTTCTTTATCGAAGTATTCTACTTCGTTAGAGGAGGCAAAAAGTACATTTTCCAACACATTATTTATTGTAATTGGTCATTGGACCAACTTAAAGGAGGAAAAAAGTCACAAAAATATATTAAATTTATTTTGTTATTGTTACTATTAGACAGTTTTTAGCTTCTTTAGAATAGAGGAGGCAAAAAGTACATTTTCCAACACATTATTTATTGTAATTGGTCATTGGACCAACTTAAAGGAGGAAAAAAGTCACAAAAAGTTAAAGGTTAAAAGAGGGCGGGAGGAAGCGACGTGCTTAGAACTGATGTTATTGCACCGTGTGCACATTTCTTCTCGAGGAGTTATACTCGTCTCTAGTTTGGTACTCGTCGGGGTGCTCCCTCCGCTGGTGACGTTCAGGGAGTGTCGTGCGATGGCTTGAGGGCCCGTACAGATATTGGGAGGAGGAAGAGGAAGGCATATAGGGGTCGTGCTGCATTGGGGGAGGGGCCCCACTGGCGCCGCCTCGGTACATGTTGAAACTGTCGTCGAAATCTGTCGAGCGATCTCGCTCCATGCGTGACCTGCATGACGTTCAGGGAGCGTCGTGCGATGGCTTGAGGGCCCGTACAAATATTGGGAGGAGGAAGAGGAAGGCATATAGGGGTCGTGCTGCATAGGGGGAGGGGCCCCACTGGCGCCGCCTCGGTACATGTTGAAACTGTCGTCGAAATCTGTCGAGCGATCTCGCTCCATGCGTGACCTGCCACGCGGGTGCATACCGCCCTGATGATTCATACCTGCAAAAGTGGGGAAAGGTCTAGAAAAATTCCATGAGTGCCATGAAGATCCATTTAAGTGTCATCAATTCACAACTGAGGACTGGGGGCCATGTAATAAATCAGGAGGGGGGGGGGTTAGGTATAAATAATTAAGAGAGTGACAGGAGAAAGGAAGTGCAAACTGTAGATATTTCTCTAATCTTGTTTGTGAGAAGCCACTCTATAAGCGATTGTTTAACAGGTTAACTTGACCCATCACGGATAAATGATAAGTGATAAGTAAACGTTTAATATGTTGGATTATGGGTATCGGAAATTGAGAAATCAGCTGACTAGGTACTCTAAGAGTCTAGGCTAAGGGTAGGGGTCAATCTACAATGTTCTCCAAGGTAAGTAGGTACAAATTATTACTTTAATCAGTTATTTTAAGCTAGAGAAAAATCAACTACTAAATAAACCTTTCATTCGTTTAATCAAGTAGGTATCCCTAGGGGGTTTAATCAAAATCTGGTTATAGGTATCTGCAATAGTAAAGACGAAAGTTAATTGAGGGGAAGTAAGAAAAAAATAATCTCAACATCCAACATGATAATCAATGTGGAGATCATCTTTTGAATCAAACTTGATAAGTCCGCAGCGTTACGGCCTTCCACCAAAAGATTCCCCCGTATTTTTTACCTCTGTACAAGAAGGCACAGGAACCAGAATACATAAAAAAAAAAGTAGCCATGCAAGCGAAAGCACATCTGTTAGATTTGTTATTGGTTATTGCTCTGCTCAGATATCATAGTTAGTTACCTATGTTTATTCAACAGACTACTAAATAAACCTTTCATTCGTTTAATCAAGTAGGTATCCCTAGGGGGTTTAATCAAAATCTGGTTACATCTGCAATAGTAAAGACGAAAGTCAATTGAGGGGAAGTAAGAAAAAAATAATCTCAACATCCAACATGATAATCAATGTGGAGATCATCTTTTGAATCAAACTTAATAAGTCCGCAGCGTTACGGCCTTACACCAAAATATTCCCCCGTATTTTTTACCTCTGTACAAGAAGGCACAGGAACCAGAATACATAAAAAAAAGCAACCATGCAAGCGAAAGCACATCTGTTAGATTTGTTATTGGTTATTGCTCTGCTCAGACATCACAGTTAGTTACCTATGTTCGTTCAACGAATGTACCTACACATGCCAGTTAACATAAAGCAATATTTTGCATTGATAATGTATAATTTTAATTTGTTAAATCAAGGGATAATATACCTACAAGAAGGCACAGGAACCAGAATACATAAAAAAAAAGCAACCATGCAAGCGAAAGCACATCTGTTAGATTTGTTATTGGTTATTGCTCTGCTCAGATATCATAGTTAGTTACCTATGTTTATTCAAGGAATGTACCTACACATGCCAGTTAACATAAAGCAATATTTTGCATGGATAATGTATAATTTTAATTTGTTAAATCAAGGGATAATATACATTATATACGTATGTATAGGTGAAGTAGATAGGTGCTAAATATGTGAGAGGAATTAGAGTTTACAATATGAAGATTAGAAATTAGAGTTTGCAATATGACGATGATGCGTGAATTAGAGTTTAAATTTACAATATGAAGATAATGGAGTTAGGAAGTTGGAGTTAGAATACCAGAGAGGAACTTGGAGGTTACCATTGTTGTTTAAGGAATGTCTTAACACACTTGACGGGAAAAAAAGCTTTTTGGACAGAGGAATTAGAGTTTACAATAATATGAAGATTAGAAATTAGAGTTTGCAATATGACGATGATGCGTGAATTAGAGTTTAAATTTACAATATGAAGATAATGGAGTTAGGACTGTTAAATTAGTCAGGAAATCAAAGAAGGACAGGTTTTCTCCTCCATATTGGTCAAAAAAAATATCTAGTTCCACTTAATATCCGGGAACCAATGATGATATAAAAGAAATATCTTCCGAATTCCTTCCGTTTTATCAGTTGACAAAGTTATGTCCTTTTCTTTCTCACCTGTAAAGTCCACTTTATCTATATGTATATCTAGGAGCCAGAGATTATTTGGAATAAAACTCTTGCAAATTCCTTCCGTTCTTTGATAAAATCTCACCTGTAAAGTACTAGCAAGCTCATAGACGCGCTCAATCTCAGTCTGCACCTCCGTTAGAACCGAAGATCTCGAATTGGAGCGCTCCATGATAGCTCGCTTGGAAGGGTTACTCATGAGAGAACGTTTGGCCAGGGAGATGTCCGCAGTAACCCTCGTGATGATGATCCTGATGAAACAAACAAGAGCAAAATAGAATAGAATATATCTTGTTTATCCTGTCAGAATGAGACTGAAAAGTCCCTTTACCTCAGCAGTCTACAAAAGGTCTCGTTTATTTTATGGGTTTAATAACATAGTATGTATAACAAATGTTTAGAACAGTAGACCTTGCTTAGTTAAAAAAAGAAAAAAAAAAATCTGGTGTGAACATCACACAACTTTCCTTATCCTATTGAATGGTGCTTATTTGGGTGTTCTGTTGTAACATTTACAATATCCAAAGAATTTGTGATTTTGCAGAGTGAGGAAAATAACCAAGATTGTGGTTTTGAGTATCGTGTATATGTTTGCAATGTTGTCTACTAAACTACTTTGAGTGATTCCTTTTGCTAGCCCATGATCATATTAACCAACAACCAATTAACTTATATCAACACAAATTGGTTGTTGGTTAATATGATCATGGGCTAGCAAAAGGAATCACTCAAAGTAGTTTAGTAGACACCATTGCAAACATACACGATACTCAAAACCACAATCTTGGTTATTTTCCTCACTCTGCAAAATCACAAATTCTTTGAATGTACTCACTTATTCTTTCAGGAAGGCAAATGACAAACCCTGATTTCCATTAGTTAAGAACTTATTAATCACAGAAAACCTTTCTTCCTTTTATGTTTTAGATCGAAAAATCTCACAAAGGTTATCGCAAAAAATGTTCTTCAAATCCAAACAAAAGTCGAATCCCAATTCTGATTAATTATTGAAAAACTCCCAAGTAGGTAGAGCTTAATGATTTCAAAAACAATAGTTCAAGACTCGGTGTTATTTTTTGGATGCCACAAAATATTTCAAAGCCTGTTCTGACATAAACATTCCGAGGCCACACACACACATACACAGATTAAGTCGAACTTTTAATCTTCAATAAACAGTCTGGAAAAAAATAATAACAACCAATCAGATTGCTTAATCCAAGATTAAAAGTTAATCATAGTTTAATCTCTGAGAATGGCCCCGGACATCAGTTCACAAAAGAGCACCTATCTACTTCACCTATACATACGTATATAATGTATATTATCCCTTGATTTAACAAATTAAAATTATACATTATCAATGCAAAATATTGCTTTATGTTAACTGGCATGTGTAGGTACATTTGTTGAATAAACATAGGTAACTAACTATGATATCTGAGCAGAGCAATAACCAATAACAAATCTAACAGATGTGCTTTCGCTTGCATGGCTTAATATATCTTGTTTATCCTGTCAGAATGAGACTGAAAAGTCCCTTTACCTCAGCAGTCTACACAAGGTCTCGTTTATTACCTTTCTTCCTTTTATGTTTTAGATCGAAAAATCTCACAAAGGTTATCGCAAAAAATGTTCTTCAAATCCAAACAAAAGTCGAATCCCAATTCTGATTAATTATTGAAAAACTCCCAAGTAGGTAGAGCTTAATGATTTCAAAAACAATAGTTCAAGACTCGGTGTTATTTTTTGGATGCCACAAAATATTTCAAAGCCTGCACTTTACTTTTATTCAAGATTATTGTTGTTATTATTATTTAAAAACAAAATGTTACTGGACTTATTTAACATTCTGAGATCTCTGGTAGTTATGGGATTGAATTGTTAACTTTCACATTAGTGTAGTTATTATTGTTATGGCTAATGGAGATCAAAAAGTCGTTCCTCCACGGATCACACCCTTCATAGCTTCAACTGGAAAGCGAAATAAACAATCAAGTCAATCAAAATAGAATGATGAAACAAAAAGAGAAAATAATAAATATAAAATAAGAAAGAAGTCTTCGTTACCGATCTTTGTTTACATATTTCCTTGATCCCAATTGGCGTATCCAGCGATGTTGGGAAAAACAACCAGTTCTGCATCAAGCAAAGTAATTTTTAAAAAATAAACAACTGTCGGCAACGGCAACCTCATTAAAATACATAAATAATAGAAATAAAAACAAATAATAATAATATTTGCAGTTATAGATAAATAATTAATTAATATCCCTGTATCGTATACCCCATATAATAACACGACATTATACGTCATCTGTGTTCATATTTGTATACCTATCTATACTGTAATTAAATAATTTATGAACATAACTAAGAACTTACTAAAGGTCTAAAAAAAAATACCACAATATATCTATAATAGAAATAATAGGAAAAATGACCTAGAACACATGCGAGAAGAAAGAAAACTTAGAAGAGCTAATATATCATCTACAAAAGATTAATACTGAGGAAATACAAAAGTGACTAAATGGGAGGAGCGGCTAAAAGCAGAGCGGACAGAGGAAATGCAGCCAAATCTAAACATTACTGGTTGATGCAAGAAGAGAATTCATACAATTCACAACTACCTACCTATCTACACTACGTTACAATAGCCTGGGGCTGCGTTCCTGATTGAAACTTTACTTTACACTTCACATATCGCAATATTCTCTAAAGATGAATTTAATAATAATGAGATGCTGTGAAATGCAAAGGGTGAAGTTTTCTAGGGAACGCTGGCCTGAACCCAACAATTACTCATATAGAATAGAATATAATATATCTTGTTTATCCTGTCAGAATGAGACTGAAAAGTCCCTTTACCTCAGCAGTCTACACAAGGTCTCGTTTATTTTATGGGTTTAATAACATAGTATGTATAACAAAAGTTTAGAACAGTAGACCTTGCTTAGTTAAAAAAAGAAAAAAAAAAATAGTGAGACGTTCTGATAGGATTGTGAGGATGTCCAACTGGTCGATATTCATTCCTCCTCCAATATGTGTGAACAAAACATACAGCCCGCAACCTGAAGTGCCTAGAATTTATATATTTGGTTTTCTTCACTAAGTACATTAGGTTGAAATTGCTTGCCGAAGTCCAGCAGAAGAATATACCGAGTTCTAACCTTAGATAACAAACAACCTTTGGAGACGTTCTGATAGCATTATGAGGATGTCCAACTGGTCGATATTCATTCCTCCTCCAATATGTGTGAACAAAACTTACAGCCCGCAACCTGAAGTGCCTAGAATTTATACATTTGGTTTTGTTCACTAAGTACATTAGGTTGAAATTGCTTGCCGAAGTCCAGCAGAAGAATATACCGAGTTCTAACCTTAGATAACAAACAACCTTTGAGACGTTCTGATAGGATTATGAGGATGTCCAACTGGTCGATATTCATTCCTCCTCCAATATGGGTGAACAAAACTTCAGCCCGCAACCTGAAGTGCCTAGAATTTATACATTTGGTTTTCTTCACTAAGTACATTAGGTTGAAATTGCTTGTCGAAGTCCAGCAGAAGAATATACCGAGTTCTAACCTTAGATAACAAACAACCTTTGATAACATCTCACAAACTCTAGAATCTAGCTGATAGAGTGATACGTCACGGAACTTGACATGTGTAGTTTCTTCAAAGTTACTGAAATCTACCAACCTTCCTTCGAAACGATGTTTGAGGAAATCGAAGAGAGCCTTCTGCATCATGTCCGTGACCTCATAGCCTTTGAGTGAGGGCCCCACCAGAACCACAGGTCTCATAGAGGGCACCACATCGTACGGCGTGGTCGTCTCTTGCTTCTTGAAGAAGATTTTCTTCTTCTCCTTGGTAGTCGGGGTGGTGAGGGTGTTCTTGCCCGCCCTGCTGTTCCCGATTGACTCATTGTCGTCCGCTGAAAAAGGCAGTATGTTGAAAGATTAAATCATTTCTTCAGATAAAACATTTCTTTAGATAGCAATTCTCTAACTTTCTAGATTTAGTTAGACGAAGTAAAAGTACATGAAATAAAAGGCTGCCCATTACGCAAGGTGTGTTTCCCTTTTGAACTGATGTATGGGAAATTCGTTGACTCCATATTTCTTTAGATAAAACATTTCTTTAGATAGCTATTCTCTAACTTTCTAGATTCTTTAGTTAGAGGAAGTAAAAGTACATGAAATAAAAGGCTGCCCATTACGCAAGGTGTGTTTCCCTTTTGAACTGATGTATGGGAAATTCGTTGACTCCAGGGATGACTACCCTAATAGGTAGGAGGTATACAATATTCACATCTATTATTTTCAATTTTAATAATCATATTAACATAAATAAATTTAAGAACATTTCTTGGCATATTGTGTTCTGACGACCTACGTGGAAAATTATCCAGATAGAAGTGAATTAAGTTTCGCAGAGGTTGGCAAGGAGAAGTTGTGAGGAAACAGGAGTTCCATTAAGGCCCCGGGTCAGTTTCATGTTGAAATTAATGTAGACGTTTGTACAATCTCGGATACTGTTCGGACATAGAATGAACATGGTCCAAAATCAATTTCAACATGAGACTTTAGTCTGAGTGATTAGGATTGTCACAGACAAGGATATATTAGGATCAAAGGATAATACACACATCATACACAGGAATAAGATGGGACATTGTCAAATGCTCACTCTTCTAAAGCCCAATTTCAACATGAGACTTTAGTCTGAGTGATTAGGATTGTCACAGACAACGATATATTAGGATCAAAGGATAATACACACATCATACACAGGAATAAGATGGGACATTGTCAAATGCTCACTCTTCTAAAGCTAATAATCAATACTACTCATCTAGTTCAACTAGTAGATGGGTCAGAATGACATGCTCACAGTGTCTCCATAGTATTGGTGGGAAATGGGAATCTAATGATATCATACGGTCCCAAATTCAACTCCTATTGAACGTTGTACTAAAATAGTATCATTGTCATGAGAGCTTTCAGTGCAACTTCAATAGAATGACGTGACGTTTAGTTCTGATTATGACCATTTTATAATGAGGTGTATTTTTCTTTCGGGAAACTGACCACTGCTTTATGCAGTTTCTATTGGAGCAGTAGTCAATTTTCGAGTGGTCAGTTTCCCGAAAGGAAAATGCACCTAGACATGCAAGGTTACAGGGATTATTGACCTCTTTCTCTCTCTCTCTCTTTGTCGTGGGGGTACAATAATAATTTTATACAATATCACCTATTACTCACAGAGAGCATAAGAGCACAAATTGAGCATAAGTCGCATAACTTTGGAGCTGTGAGTAAGGTGGCATTCCTTATCTCTTACTATTCGTAATAACAGTACCTAACCCTTTTGGTAGGTACAATCTATGACCCGTTGAGTGTAACCACTACAGTTCATTGGCACAAAAGAGTTAACCACATATTCAGAATATGTATTTTTCCTTTGTAACCTACAATAATGTTATGCATGGGGGCTTATTTAGTTGAGAATAAAACTGATGAGTAGATGAGTCCAATATTCTCAAATTCGTGAATAGAAAAGAAACAAAATACAGAAGGAGTGTAGTTGAAAATAGCTTTTGCCTATAAGCACCCGTTACAAAAGAGTTAACCACATATTATTCAGAATATGTATTTTTCCTTTGTAACCTACAATAATGTTATGCATGGGGGCTTATTGAGTTGAGAATAAGACTGATGAGTAGATAAGTCCAATATTCTCAAATTCGTGAATAGAAAAGAAACAAAATACAGAAGGAGTGTAGTTGAAAATAGCTTTTGCCTATAAGCACCCGTGACTAAAAATCTAGACTATTAAAAAATTGATGTCTACACACAGTAATACTGAGGGGGAAAGGGGGTATAATGGGTGGAAAGGGATAAAATGTAACCCAATATTCACTATACCAACTAGCCATCGTCCATCGTGAAATAGGTCACACAACACACACATGTCACCAGCTTTTCGTAGCAGGTAGGTAACTTTGGGCTGGAATTCATGGCGTGAAAATGTCCAATGCATTTGCACTTTTGGACACGGAGCAATAAATTACTCGCTGAGCGTGTCAAATGCTGTTTACATGTCAAGCAATGTCTCGTTGCCTTTTGGAATCCCACTCGACAAAGTAGGTTACATCGGATTGTGAATTTCAGGATGTGTGGATGGGTTGAAAGCAATATAGTTTCACTTTAGGGATGTAAATGAGTTGCAAATATATCGATAAATCGATATATCGATATATCGGCCCCTCAAATATATCGATATCGATATATCGGGGGAAATATATCGATATATCGCCGATATATCGATATATTTAACAATTTTTCTTCTTTTGGGGTTACAAGATATTTACACTGCGTTTTACGATAATAAGGCTACTTTTAGACCCTAGAGTTGCTTGAAATACCCAAATTATTTCTAGGGTAATAAGAACTAAATTTCATATCAGTACAAAATGGAAAGTAAATACACAGACAAAATAATCGACTATAATGTATCTTACCAAAACATGAATGGAATAGTTTGAAACATTACACTTTAGCTAAAAGAAAAAAGTACAGAGCATTGAGTTACTTCGAATCCCCCATGTTTCACCAAATTTTCCCGTCTACAATAAAAGAGTTTATAAAAGTAAATAATTAAAGAGGTAGAAAATAAAGCAAAAGGTAAACAGCTGAGAAAAGTAATAGTAAAAGCATGCATGCAGGGTGCTTCAAATTGATAATGAGATTAATAAGTTACAAACATGAAGATCATCGACGTAAGTAAAAGATTTTTTGCGTGGATTTGGAATTTTGACTATAAATTGATCATTATAATTATAAGGTATAACATATTGATTGCATTTACAAGTCGGCAGAAATAAAATAGGGGTATGAAATTATTAAGTTTTTTCCCGATTGTGGCAGTCGTGACAAAAAGGAAGATAAGTTAACTAGATACTTTCGTGGATTTGGAATTTTGACTATAAATTGATCATTATAATTATTAGGTATATCATATTCATTGCATTTACAAGTCGGAAGAAATAAAATAGGTATGAAATTATTGTTTTTTTTCCCAATTGTGGCAGTCGTGACAAAAAGGAAGATAAGTTAACTAGATACTTTGAAAGCACCCTGTAGTGAATGAAGAAATAGAGCACACCGCATCTATTTCCCTCTCTATCTTTTCCCCTTCTCGTCTGTTCGTAACCAAAGAAAACTTCCTTTTCCACTGTTATTATTTTATCATGTTTCCACCTTCCTGCTTATTGAATAATATTTCAATTAATTCATTTCGCATGTGCTTTATCCGCTTTCTTCTCTCTCTCTCTTTCTCTCTCTCTCTCTTTGTCGTGGGGGTACAATAATAATTTTATACAATATCACCTATTACTCACAGAGAGCATAAGAGCACAAATTGAGCATAAGTCGCATAACTTTGGAGCTGTGAGTAGGGTGGCATTCCGTATCTCTTACTACTCGTAATAACAGTACCTAACCCTTTTGGTAGGTACAATCTATGACCCGTTGAGTGTAACCACTACAGTTCATTGGGTTATACCAACTATTCTCTGCTCTATCTCTTTCTTTGTCGTGGGGGTACGGTACAATAATAATTTTATACAATATCACCTATTACTCACAGAGAGCATAAGAGCACAAATTGAGCACAAGTCGCATAACTTTGGAGCTGTGAGTAGGGTGGCATTCCGTATCTCTTACTATTCGTAATAACAGTACCTAACCCTTTTGGTAGGTACAATCTATGACCCGTTGAGTGTAACCACTACAGTTCATTGGGTTATAGGTTATACCAACTAGCCATCGTCCATCGTGAAATAGGTCACACAACACACACATGTCACCAGCTTTTCGTAGCAGATAGGTAACTTTGGGCTGGAATTCATGGCGTGAAAATGTCCAATGCATTTGCACTTTTGGACACGGAGCAATAAATTACTCGCTGAGCGCTCCTGCAAATGAGAGAGAATAGAAGAGATATAAGATCATCTTGTTGAAGATAGTATTAACCTAAACCTTACAGAAGAAATTAAATAGACACATATTTATAATCTTAGCCTTACAGGAGATGGAAAAATGTGCATAACCTTACTAGACAAAAAATGAATAGCTCATCCCTAAAAGGAATTTAGCTAAAAGGAATTTAGCTAAAAAGGGCTTTTCTATCAACTTCTCTGGGTGTAATTTGTTCCATTTGTCTTCTTTTTCTTGATGTTAGTTGTTGTCCACCAATCTTTACATGTCAACCAATGTCTCGTTGCCTTTTGGCATCCCACTCGACAAAGTAGGTTACATCGGATTGTGAATTTCAGGATGTGTGGATGGGTTGAAAGCAATATAGTTTCACTTCCGAGCTCACCAGCAGCGGAAATGTTGCGATGACCTTTTGGTGAAAAGTAGTTTGAAAATTTCCACTACACCATAAACATTCCATACGTGAGAGATTTCCGACTAATGTTGGTCTTGTTGAGTTCCTGAATATAGTTATCAATCTATATTTCATATGGAGCTTTTATCTCCGGAAATATTAGAGAGATTTCGTTGACAATTGAAGAGACATTCTCTGTAGCAGTCTTTGGATATTTGAGCCTCATGTAGGTACTACGAGTCGAATGAATTTTCAAATTATTCCCAACAATGTTTCATTACGTATTGTGAGCAAAAAACCGAGTGTCTACATTTTTCACAAAGCTCTTTTATTTGATTATGTTGCTTCATTCATAATTCACCGAAAATTCTATTGTATTCCTGCCTAGTCTTTTTAGAAAGGCTTGACTAATGAGAGTTATTCGTCCCTCACCTTGCAATCCGCTAATCCAAATTGCCCGCTCCTCACCTTGCTACTCATTAGTAATTTTGTTTCTCCTGATTGTAAACCCTTTCATCTCGGAATGATATGAAATGTAGCATCCAATTATCATCAAGGGAATGGAAAAAAGTACACGAGGCAGATGAGAAAAACTCGAATTCCAACAAGGATGTTGGAAGCTGTGTGGTGCCTTTCATAATTATGTTATGGACCTCAGTATATTCGCCTTGTTTCGTTTCACTGTAGAGGAAGATCATTTCTGCCCATCTATTTCAATGGTAATAAATTAATAACACATTATTTAACACCTTCGCTGGCACGTGTATTCCTGGCGATACACTATCTAATACTGTTGGCTGCCGCGTGTATCTCTAGCAATACACCATGATTTCACAGTTCTCTGTCTATTGTATCTTTAGGGATACATTCAGCATAAATATGTAGGTAGTAATAAATAATGAGACTTAATAAATTACGGGACTTTTGTAATTTAGGTTTGAAAATGGGTTTACCTGATGAGTGAAGAGTATGTGAAGTCATCTGTTTTTTTGTACCCCAGGTGAAATGGGATGACTTCGGTAGTCTCATTGTGACGAAATATTATTGTTGTTCACTGGACTACACCTAATCGTGGATTTATTACATGACTATATTACGATCTTTCAGAAATTTAGATAAATCATGATGTTGGATATCAAGCGGTTTTGGACCAAATTTGTAGTGTCTAGTGAATTATAGAAAAAACACTCAAGTGTCTCTGGATTGTCCCAGCCTAGGTACCATTCTAGTTTATTGCCACCACTTTTTTATTAAAATTCTTTTTTTCATTATTTGCAGTTAAATCAAATCATTTTCATTATTTGCAGTTAAATCAAATCATTTTCCATTTTTAAGATTGTTAAAAATAAGAACATCATTCATTTATCGGTTGATCTAATGCACATCATCATTATTTATGTAGGTAGGTAGTAATAAATAATGAGACTTAATAAATTACGGGACTTTTGTAATTTAGGTTTGAAAATGGGTTTACCTGATGAGTGAAGAGTTTGTTATAACCGTTCGCATGCTGACCGTACCCCATCATATTTCGACATGCTCCACCATGCTACACAAATAGCCACCTCAGCCATGAAGGACGTTGGACCATTCAGCACACGTCCTCAACATTCTGACTAATGGCCAACGGGCCCAACGTGTGCGCGAGCCAACAAAACAGGAGAACACAGAACATGTATGCTATCTGAACATAGTCATTGTTTATTTGGTTTTCTTAAATCTCAAATAACGGTTTTTTGAGACCAGGCTAGTTAGCTTGGTTAGTAGCGCGTCTACCTTTGTAAGCACTGGGACGCGGGTTCGATTCTCGCCCGGAGCGGATTTTGTCCTGAACGGATAGGGTTCGTTCTCGGAGGGGCTGGTTTTCTCCCATCCTGTCTTCCTTCCTCTTCAATTTTGGTACGATAAGACATAGGGAGTTACGAGTCCCTCTATCAAACCTCATCAAAAAAAGCCCCATTTCTATCTCACTTACTCGTGCTTTCTCTAGCTGGCTCAGTGCCTGTCGCTCCTTCTCACGCCTCAGTGTCTCCTTCTCTTCGTCCAGCGACAAATCAGAAGATGGCTGCGAGAAGTTTGACTCTGCAGATCCCTGCAACAATAAGAAAATAGAGATACGTTTAGAATTTATGGAAATTGGTTGGATAGAAGACATTTGGTTGTGTGGAAGAGCTCACAGTTTGAGAATCCTGCCATCAAAGCCTAAAAAAGTATTGGCAAAAGAGATACGTTCAGTATCGGCAAAAGACACTTCCACAATCAGATGACAATACACAACAAAGAAACACGGAATCCATATGCACGGTCTAACCTACGCAATCCACGTGAAAGGCAGTCCGCTGATGCTATTGTGCTATTTTTTTTTTTTTTTTTTTTTTTTTTTTTTTTAATAAAACAGCGTTTAGTATTGGCACTTCAAAAATTAAATTGATCTCAAGGGCGAGGAAAACCTAGATCCTTGACAAATGGAGTGTGCCTAAAGGCATGTGATGTGTTCCAATCCACTCAACCCCACATTCAGATGACAATACACGACAAAGAAACAAAACTTTGGGTAGTAGGTACTACACTAGTAACAACAATCAGAAGGAAATTTTAGTTAATAGCAAGACATTGGTTAGTGTTTTTTTTTTTTTTTTTTTTTTTTTTTTTTTTTTTTTAAAAAGCAATTTATGCCTTTAATTTCACTACACGAAGCTTGATCATGACTGAAATTCAAGAAAAACTATGGTGAAGTTAGGGTTAGGGACACTATTAAATGGACAATAGTTAAAATAGTATGGGAGAAAGAAATAGAGCACCACTTACGGTCCTCACAAAAAGACTCATTGAAGTATTTAGCAACCCAACTTTTGAATTGGAGTTATAGTGAGGGAGGGTGGTATGGGAAGCCACCTGACTTAATGTGGAAGGAATAGTCATTGGGAAGTAATTTTTCATAAAATGGGATGATTGTGGAGATACAGGTAGAGATGAGTTGGGAAAAATTCAAGGACTCTGACCTAAATAGGCACTATAGGCAGTGAAGAAAGTAAGGACTCAAACCTTAATAAAGTAGACTGTGAAATGAGATGATTGTGGAGATACAGGTAGAGATGAGTTGTGAAAAATTCAAGGACTCTGACCTAAATAGGCACTATAGGCAGTGAAGAAAGTAAGGACTCAAACCTTAATAAAGTAGACTGTGAAATGAAGAGATTAGAAATATATGTAGAATGGAAGTAGGTAACGTTAAATGGATAGAAAATGAGTTGTGAGGAATGACATGTTCCTAATTCACACTACCCTAATTCACATTATTCAAGCTCTCCAATTAAAGCTACAAAATAAAGTATATTAATTAGGTATTAAAAAGGAATTAGGTATTAAAAAGAGATACGGACAAAATGTTTCACCTTTCATGCTAATTAAAAACAATATTACTTCCTATTTTATTTTAGAAATATATGTAGAATGGAAGTAGGTAACGTTAAATGGATAGAAGATGAGTTGTGAGGAATGACATGTTCCTAATTCACACTACCCGAATTCACATTATTCAAGCTCTTCAATTAAAGCTACAAAATAAAGTATATTAATTAGGTATTAAAAAGGAATGAGATACGGACAAAATGTTTCACCTTTCATGCTAATTAAAAACAATATTACTTCCTATTTTATTTTTTTCAAATGGAAGTAATAAATCTCTTTATTGATTGAAAAATCACACTGAATTGGTTTGGATCAAATCCCACTGTAAGATTTAAAAAAAAAAAAAATTGCAGTGCAAGTTTCACCTCAAAATTACAAAGTTAATATTACAAATTGTTCAAATCCAAGTTGAGAAATAACTGTCATCACTGAGTAAATCAAAGAAGCACCCAAAAGTACCAATTTTAGACCGCTTGAGTGAGAAGAGCTCCTTGAGGACACTCGAGATTTTCCTTTCTGTTTTCTTCACTTCACACACACACGTTGTACTGAAAATATTTTCTCTACTCTATCTCGTGTTACAAATTTTCTTTGTATTAAAAAAGGCAGGGTATTTTTTCAAACTACTGGCGCTGGTGTAGTGGGAAAAGCTAAAAGCATGCGCGAAATCGATTAACAAAAATAAAAGAAGATAATACGCTGTTCTTTCCCCTCGGGTGAACATAAACTGCAGCAGGCAGGTTTATAAATTTGTTTATGTTCGTCCTTAGTAGGTATTCCTCTTCCTGATTCCTGTAAATTAATTAGGATCTAACCATTCTTTTCTAGCTTTTCTCTACATGGATTTGCGAATTGAAAGAGCATATCTCAGAATAACTTCAGACTTTCCTGATTTTCTATTTCTACATCTCAGTTTAACAAAATCCCGAGTGTAGTGAGGCAATTTCCTTATCCTGCTAATATGAAAAAGTATTGTTTTCGGTCCGATTTTCATCTGCTTTAACAAATAGAGAAAACATAGAACAGTAGTTTTTGACATGTCTGGAGCGGAGATTATATTCGTTACTGATCTATTTCAGGATTGGATATTGGATGCCATCTTAATATTAGTCAACTATTTTGTGTTTAACTTTTGTGACTAACAGTCTGGCTTTCTTCAATTACTTTTAATTCTCTTCCCTTACTGCTTAATTTCTCTGTATACTTACCTCTTCTTCTACTGCTTCTTTTTTATTTGTATTCAATTGTAGATATTTATTTTGTTTGTAGAAAACAGGAGTCAGGGCTGTCTTGTCCTCGTGTCAGTGAACAATCAGTAGGATGAGACTAATGAGATCAAGTTGATGATGAACATCCTAAAGTTTATGTGTTTCAAAATGACAGACCTCCATTTTAAACCTTCATAAGAAGAAGGACTGGAAAGGTGTTAATTTGGAGCAGTGTAAAGTCATTTTTGATGTCTTTGTTAAATGAACAAAGTTAATTCTAAGTTGGAATTCGACAGTTTGTCCCACTCTAACTTTACAATAACATGTAATTGCAAGTTGGTCCGATTTTAATGAAAATTGGTACATACATGTTTTCAAGACTCAAAGGAACATTATTGATTTTCGAACTCTATTTGGCATTCGAGGATCCGGTAATGACTCTCTTCTTGAAGGAACTCTACAGTTCACTATTCACTAGCATAACTTCTCAACTCTCTGCAATTAGAACTGTCAGAAGAAATCTAAAGCCATGAGCTCTCGTTGAACTTCACACGAGGTCACGACGCGAAGCCGAGGAATAATATATGTAATTTCAAGTTGGTCCGATTTTAATGAAAATTGGTACATACATGTTTTCAAGACTCTAAGGAACTTTGCTGATTTTAGGACTCTATTTGGCATTCGAGGATCCGGTAATGACTCTCTTCTTGAAGGAACTCTACAGTTCACTATTCACTAGCATAACTTCTCAAGTCTCTGCAATTAGAACTGTCAGAAGAAATCTAGAGCCATGAGCTCTCGTTGAACTTCACACGAGGTCACGACGCGAAGCCGAGGAAAAATCGTGTTCAAAAGGCTTGCAAAGAAAATTGTGTTAAGAGTTCAAGTAAATCGTGAGCAAAGGCCTACTTTCAGTCTCTTGCTTTAATCATTAATTTTCATACACCTTGGAGCTTTTTTTCTCTCTCTACCCAAGGAAACCTTTTGAAAATGATGCATCTGCATTTTTTAACAATATGCATGGAAAGTACTGACGCAAGAAAACCTCTCCTTGTCTGGAAAAGTGTGAAGTCATCTGTTTTTTTGTACCCCAGGTGAAATGGGATGACTTCGGTAGTCTCATTGTGACGAAATATTATTGTTGTTCACTGGGTGTGAAGTCAACTGTTTTTTTGTACCCCAGGTGAAATGGGATGACTTCGGTAGTCTCATTGTGACGAAATATTATTGTTGTTCACTGGACTACTATACCTAATCGTGGATTTATTACATGACCATACCACGATCTTTCAAAAATTTAGATAAATCATGATGTTGGATATCAAGCGGTTTTGGACCAAATTTGTAGTGTCTAGTGAATTAATGCCTGTGATGGAAAAAACACTCAAGTGTCTCTGGATTGTCCCAGCCTATAGGTACCATTCTAGTTTATTGCCACCACTTTTTATTAAAATTCTTTTTTTCATTATTTGCAGTTAAATGAAATCATTTTCCATTTTTAAGATTGTTAAAAATAAGAACATCATTCATTTATCGGTTGATCTAATGCACATCATCATTATTGATCAAGACAGTCTTTAAATCGTTCAATAAGCCCAAGAGATTTTATTGCTCTGTTGTAAGTTGTAATGTAATCATAACGTTTAAAATATCAGTTGGATTTGTTCCATTGAAATACCTACTTATGTTGTTTATACAAATATTTGTTTAAACATGGTCCATGGTCCATTTAGGTACCTACATTTAATATGGAGGTAAAACCATTTGCATTACACCAGAACCAGAAAACATTGCAAATTGTTTCCCACAACTTGCCTGAACGACTTGAAACTTTAATAACACGTTGTGGCCAAATGTGTACCGCTGTGTCATGCGACAGTTGCCTCTAAATCCTATATTCTTACCTATGTAGATGTCACAAGAGTGCTACACACTCGTAGTAGAACAATGCGATTATTAAAATTTGTAAATTTGTACTCTCAAAACTCGAATTGTTTCAACACGACTAGGGCAGTTTCAACATTTGTTGTGTAATTTCAAACATTGTATTTGCATGCCTTTTTGACGTTGTTTCCCCCATTCAAAATTATTCAGCTGCAGCTTTTTTTTTTTCAAATTGAAATAAACATAATGTACTTGTGAAATGACATGTAGTTATGTAGGTGCAATTATCACGAAATTATGCATTCTCAACTTGTAGTTTTGAAAGAAGAAAGCAAAGTTACCCGTACCTCCGTACCTAATGCCTAAGAAGTACATCAAGTTTGCTTTGGAAAATTAAGTAGGTACATACTGAAATGTTCCTCGCTGCATATTAGAGGTTGGAAGTTTGCAAGTACCTAAGATCTAAATAGTACCTACTGAAAATTCCTTAAAAGAACCCTGCTTGAGCTATCTGCAATAATGACTGCGACAAATACCAACAAAATAAATATCTACAATTGAATACAAATAAAAAAGAAGCAGTAGAAGAAGAGGTAAGTATACAGAGAAATTAAGCAGTAAGGGAAGAGAATTAAAAGTAATTGAAGAAAGCCAGACTGTTAGTCACAAAAGTTAAACACAAAATAGTTGACTAATATTAAGATGGCATCCAATATCCAATCCTGAAATAGATCAGTAACGAATATAATCTCCGCTCCAGACATGTCAAAAACTACTGTTCTCTCTCTCTCTATTTGTTAAAGCAGATGAAAATCGGACTGAAAACAATACTTTTTCATAGTAGCAGGATAAGGAAATTCCCTCACTAGACTCGGGATTTTGTTAAACTGAGGTGTAGAAATAGAAAATCAGGAAAGTCTGAAGTTATTCTGAGATATGCTCTTTCAATTCGCAAATCCATGTAGAGAAAAGCTAGAAACCCTCACTAGACTCGGGATTTTGTTAAACTGAGGTGTAGAAATAGAAAATCAGGAAAGTCCGAAGTTATTCCGAGATATGCTCTTTCAATTCGCAAATCCATGTAGAGAAAAGCTAGAAAAGAATGGTTAGATCCTAATTAATTTACAGGAACCAGGAAGTATGTGAAACCCAACTTATTTTATTTCATAGGCATAGTATTAAATTACCCATACATACCTACCATTGAAATCCATGTCATCCAGGATTTCTTTCATTCATGCCATCCTTTCAAATGTATTGGATTATATGAATGCCGGAAAACTATTTAGATATGCAATGTGGCATACATTTCTCTACCCGGTCTAAGCTCTCGAGACTAAAAAGACTCTTCCCTATTTTTCACTTTCTATTTTTTTTATATTAACCATATAACAACACGACAATATACGTCATCTGTGTTCATATTTGTATACCAATCTATACTCTAAATAATTTTATGAACATAACTAAGAACTTACTAAAGGTCTAAAAAAAAATTACCACAATATAATAAAAATAATAGGAAAAATGACCTAGAACACATGCGAGAAGAAAGAAAACTTAGAAGAGCTAATATGTATATCATCTACAAAAGATTAAATACTGAGGAAATACAAAAGTGACTAAATGGGAGGAGCGGCTAAAAGCAGAGCGGACAGAGGAAATGCAGCCAAATCTAAACATTACTGGTTGATGCAAGAAGAGAATTCATACAATTCACCTATCTACACTACGTTACAATAGCCTGGGGCTGCGTTCCTGAATGGAACTTTACTTTACACTTCACATATCGCAATATTCTCCAAAGATGAATTTAATAATAATGAGATGCTGTGAAATGCAAAGGGTGAAGTTTTCTAGGGAACGCTGGCCTGAACCCAACAATTACTCATGTGAGAACATTGCTTTACATATTTTTATGCAACATTACTTTCCTATAACATATTGAAATTGTTTATCATTTTAAACTGCCTGGTAGGTATCTTTAAAATATGTCTATAAGGGTAGGCTATAATAAAGGGTATAGGTATCTTGCAATTTAAGGGTTTCAAGATTTGTAAGGTACGCTAAAGGTAAACGTATAGAACCTATATATTTACCTTTAAAGCTATCTTGCAGTTCAAACTCGTCCATGCGGGAGCCTGTGACAATACAGGGTGATTCAGTGAGATCATTCAAAACTTTGAAAAAAAAAAAAAAAAAAAAAACGAAATCGCAAAAAAATCTAATCGATATTTTTCTACGGGGAAAATAAACATTCTGACATAAACATTCCGAGGCCACACACACACATACACAGATTAAGTCGAACTTTTAATCTTCAATAAACAGTCTGGAAAAAAATAATAACAACCAATCAGATTGCTTAATCCAAGATTAAAAGTTAATCA
Source organism: Diaphorina citri (assembly GCF_000475195.1). Lineage (NCBI taxonomy): Eukaryota > Metazoa > Arthropoda > Insecta > Hemiptera > Psyllidae > Diaphorina > Diaphorina citri. The sequence goes on from NW_007377573.1 coordinate 215,656, forward strand.
TAGTTTAATCTCTGAGAATGGCCCCGGACATCAGTTCACAAAAGAGTTAACCACATATTCAGAATATGTATTTTTCCTTTGTAACCTACAATAATGTTATGCATGGGGGCTTATTTAGTTGAGAATAAAACTGATGAGTAGATGAGTCCAATATTCTCAAATTCGTGAATAGAAAAGAAACAAAATACAGAAGGAGTGTAGTTGAAAATAGCTTTTGCCTATAAGCACCCGTGACTAAAAATCTAGACTATTAAAAAAATTGATGTCTACACACAGTAATACTGAGGGGGAAAGGGGGTATAATGGGTGGAAAGGGATAAAATGTAACCCAATATTCACTAAGACAGTGTTGTCAGATCTGGAGCTTGTCATTTATAAGGAGTAGGTATTCTTTGGGGAGGTCATAATATTATTATGACCATAAAGATCAGTCAGCGGCTGTAAAATGTGGACTGCACCAAACGTATCGAGGTAAAGCAACGTTCTGCATGGTTTCTTGTCATCCAACAAACGAAAGTCCAGGGATCTGACAACACCGCACTAAAACACTTCACAACAACAAAGGGGCACGGGGGG